>NW_010322703.1:0-19751 GCF_000700745.2 Antrostomus carolinensis
AGTACGAGCGCCTGAAGAAGGAGTACGAGATCTTCCGCGTCAGCAAGAACAACGAGGTGGCCTCCATGGTGAAGAAGGAGGCCAAACTGGACAGGGAGAACAAGCGGCTGCGCGCCGAACTGCAGGTAGCTCCCGCCGACCTCTCGGACGAGGGGGCTGAGCGGCCAAGCGTGGCCCTTCCGCCTGAGGGTGCGAAGGACTCGTCCCCTTTCCCAGGGAAGCGGTGGCAGGGAGGTGACGGGTGGGATGAGTTTTCCTTCCCGGGGAAGGCAGGGTGCCGGGGAAATGGTGCGTGTCGCAGTGCCATCCTGTCGGGCTGTCAGGGTGCGGTCACGGCGTGCCTTTGGGGATGGGGAGCATGCGGGGCGCGGCCGTCACCCTTAGAGGAAAGAGAGGTAGGGTGCTGGGGTAACGTTGTATTCAGACCTGAGTTTCACTAGCTGAGAAGTAATCTAAAACCTTTTGTCAGCCACTGTTTTCACTCGGAAAAATGTTAAATGTTTTCAGGCACTTCAGAAAACTTACCAGAAAATACTTAGAGAGAAAGAAAGTGCATTAGAAGCTAAATACCAAGCCATGGAGAGAGCTGCTACTTTTGAACATGATCGAGACAAAGTTAAAAGGCAATTCAAGGTATGATTTGACTTTTGTTTTCCTGGGAAAATGACCACAAGGAGAAAAAAAAAAAAATAGCTATCACTGGGTCACATTCCTGCAGTGAACTCTTGTCCAATAGCTTTCATGAGGACCTTTCTTTAAAAAAATAAAGTAAAATAATAATTTTGCAGTATACAGCTGTAGCTCCTTATTTTCTTCAAGATAATACTATCAAAACCTCTCTGTAAAACTAAGAGGACAAAATAGAAAATAACTTTTAAAATATTAAAAGGAGAATATCCTCTGAACACAGGAATATATTCGTATTTGAGAGTGACAAGAAAACACGGACTGACACATGCTGAAGGAATGTATAAACACTGGATTCCATTATTTCTGAATAAATTGTAATGTTCAACACTTCTAGCTTACATTAAAGAACAGGGTTCCTTGGTGCATCTGTTCTGGCTGCTAAAATATCATCGCCAGTTTGAGACAAAAGCCTTTGCACTTTCTGGAAAAATGATTTGAAAGACCAAGCTGATGCTTTTACTTTTTTCACTTGCTGCAGATAATGATCCTTCTACAACCCGAAACAGGGCACCAGGTCCTGGTTTTACACTGTTTACAAGATTCTTGATATTTTTAATTGTAGCAGGTCTTAACGTTTGGCAAAAGAGGATTGGTTTTGGCCTTTCTTAAGAAAATGAGACGTGAAGATTTCATGTCTTTGTGTTTAAATCTAGGTTTGTGTTTTATTCCCCTCATGATAGTAGTATTTTACAAACAGGACAGCTGGAGATGCTTGATCACTTTGTATCTTAGGTAATTTAAATTTCTGTAACAATCAAAATTAAATACAAGATTATATGTAAGTGTAAAACAAATATGTAGAAGAGTAAAAGGGAACCTTTGAAAAAAAAATATTACATGTACTGATTTTAGAAGACAACAAACTTTAAAAGGTGAAGAAAGTTACTGTTTTTAATGAACTTCCTGTACTATTGCAGGCTTCTAACTTTCAGAACAGTGTGCTAAGGTTTAAAATGGTAAAATTTTTTAAAAATATCATTTTAAACTGTTTCCCTGCTCATTTATAGGCTCCTGATGGCTTCTTGGTCACATTTTCATGCCTTTGCTTTCTAAATGAACTCTAGAGACTTATTTTTCCAGTTGAAAGCAGATAACATAAATTCAGGAACTGATATTGATTTTCAAAAGATTTATGGTTTGTATTTCTTATTTTTGTTGTTTTGTTTTTTTTCTTTCCTGCTCGTAGATTTTTAGGGAAACTAAAGAAAATGAGATTCAGGACTTGCTGAGGGCTAAACGAGAGCTAGAAGCTAAACTTCAGAGACTCCAGGCCCAAGGAATCCAAGTGTTTGATCCTGAAGAGTCTGATTCTGATGACAATTGTACAGATGTTACGGGTGAGAATTTAATCCCCTGCACTTTGTGTTGGAACATGACTGGTCTCTAAATAGTAAAGCACAAGACAAATGTTTATGTTCTTTTGAAAAAAGTTTTATTAATCCAGATTAAAAAGCAACATAACAGTTTAAAGGGTAAAACCAGCTGACGTTACAAACTTGGTTTAGATTGTGAGAACCCCACGTTTCTGGTCCTATGAATGAATAGATGAAGAAAATAGAACACTGTCTAGGCACACTGACTTGAATTTTTTTTTTTTAAAATTGTTCCATCAACAATTTTGAGTTTTCTAGTCTTTTCTGAGTTTTTTGGTTCTGAGAGATCATGTTCCAAAGGATCCAAAAAGCACACCTGAAACTTAGATAGAGTTACTGTGTATGGATGGTGAAATATGTCAGTCTCAGCTGCTGTGCTTTAGCAGTTAGATATTTAACAAGAAAGAACTGACCAAAAGAATAATTTTATTGAAGACTTTTTTGAAAGGGAAGCTCTGGCAAACTTAATGACATAAAAGGCAAAACCTTGTATATGCTTCAAGTAGGATTTGAAAACATGGGAAGGATTCAGATAGGTATGTAATCACTCTTCTGACTTTGTATCTCATTCAGAATAGAGCAATAATTGTAGCAGACAGTTAGCACCTTACCACTTTTAAGGATGGCCACCTTTATTACTTCTTGAACCATGAAGGGTTACTGAGGGAAAACTGTGTGCAAGTGCTGTTGCTTAACCTTTGGTTTGCTTATTGAGATATATCAACAGTCACATCTTGGCAGGAGTATAAATATGCAGTCTTTAAAAGCAGAAACATTTCAAAATGCAGTGATGGGCTTTTTGCATAGTAATTATGCATTTGATGAACTTTAGTGGTACGGATAGTCTTGTTTTCTTTTATGTATTTTTTTTTCTGTCTTCTTTTGTGTTAAATTAATCTTTGAATTCACACTTCACTTCTTATATTTTTCTAAATCTTTTTCAATTCCCTGAGTTTCTCCATGTAAGATTTATTTAGTGTCTTCAAAGTTGTCTGTTGATTGGCAGAAGTGTAGTCTAAGCATATTATGAAGAGTTACTGTGAAAGCTCTTTCTCACACAGAGGATATATTTCCATCCTGACCTACAGCCCCTTTATGCTCTTTCAGTTCTGGAACTTTCCTGAACCCAACGGATGTGAGCGATCCGTATAATAACAAATAATAGCAAACAACCTTGTCCTTTAGCAGCATGGCTTCTCAGTACCTCCTGTTTGGAACTGCAGCATACAAAAGTGCGAGCAAATCTCTTAAGGGAGGAAAAAATTATGATCAGTGGGATGTGACAGTAGGTTTCAGCTGGAGTATTTAAGACTGATAATTTACCTTGTTTAGTGACAATGAAGAGGTGTGTTGGTTTTTTTCCCCAATATTAGCTACTGGGGCACAGTCTGAATACTGGAATGGAGGAGCTTTGGGAAGTGAGCCGTCCATGGGTAGTCTGATGCAGCTTCAGCAGTCTTTCAGAGGGCCTGAATTTGCTCATAGCTCTATAGATGTTGAGGGACCATTTGCAAATATAAACAGAGGTAAGTAGTGGTGGTTTGTTTTGCTGGGATTATATATGTATATGTAGTTTTTCTATGCATTCTTAAACAATTTTGTTCTTTCTTAGCTTCTTTTCTGTCCATTCTTGGGTAGTTTGACTAAAGGGTTATTTGGAGTTCTTCTTTGTAAAAATAAAAGGAATCTATAGCTGTACATGCTAAGTTATGTTTAATATATTTGGTGACTACAGTATGTGCAGTAGTGATTTTAGCAAACAGCAGTGATAGTGCTTCATTGTGAGAAAACCAAATACCATTTTGTTGCTTAAGTTGACTAAGGAAGATGATGATCTTTATTTCAATATCTGCTGGCATTCTTTTTTTTTTTACATTTTTATTCAAATTCTCTACTTTCCAAGTATGAATGTTACATTTGTATTAGAATAAAATATATCTCCATTTTTTTTTTTCCTGGGATTTGCATGGGTTTTGAGTCTGCTTAGGGGGTCATTCATGGAAATCTCATTGCAAGACCAGGATGTATGCATTGTTACAGGAATTGGTGTTAGGTATTTTGTTATCAGTAACTGTTACTTTTGACCTTTGTTTCCCAAGTGGCCTCTTGGAAATTTTTTTCCTGTGCTGTGGTTTTCCTCGCTGTTGTCCTGGTCCTGGAACGCCTCTTCCATGTAGTTGGCTTTGCTGTCGGTTTCTCCCTATTTTTGGTCAATCCTTCAGGCTCTGATTCAGAAGTCTGTGCCTGCAAAGTGAGAGGGGAGGGTCTGCTCTGTGATGGCTCCAGCTTCATATACTAAGCCTTTCATCATGCCATGTGGTACTGAAAGGGAAACCTATTCCTAGCTTGAAAGAATGACCAGTCACAGAATGAAGAACTTAATTTTAAAATTCATTGCTTCTATAGGGAATTGACGTACAGTACTACAGAAAGCAATGGACTCTATCTCAAGAACAGGAAGCTCCTAAAGCTGTCATTTATGCACATGATCTTACTGAAATACATGCAGATCTGGAGGAAAAAAAAATATGAACAATTATGAGTTCTGTATTCCTGTGCATTTTTACTTATTTTACAACTATCAGCTTGATTTTTGTGGATACATTTCATCAATCCTATTTAAAGGAAATATCATTTTAATGATAATATGAATAAACTTAACACTGTTGTTTTGCCACATTAACAAATTATATTAGATTATCAGATTATATGAGTTCTCTAAATTCAAGTTTTTAAAATTAAAATAGTTGAGTAACAGTGTTACTACTACTTTAAACAAAATGTATTCATAACATTGAGAAGTGATGATTTATCTGTTATGCAGTGTAATCAGATGTGCAGATCTCTGGACTTCATTTTGTGCTTTTTTTCCATTGGCAGATGATTGGGATGCTGCTGTCGCCAGTTTACTACAGGTTACTCCTCTGTTTTCCCACTCTCTGTGGAGTAACACAGTAAGGTGTTTTATTATTAGTACTGATGAGACTCTACCAGAAGTGGACATCTTCATTAGTGTGAGTACCTCACAAACTTATGCTAACTTATATGCTGTTATGTTTCTACTGTGATACTTATTCAGACATATTTCTAATATTTCTTGAAAACATTAGTAGATGTGGCCTGATTTCAGTGAAGTCAATGTAAAAGTATTGTCAAGGACTTCACGGGTGGAAGCTGCATAGAGAAAAGCAACTGAGATATATCTAGTAGGTCCTTAATGCTATGAAGAGTTAGTAATAAAGCACTGTTATCCAAATTTGTTTTCAGAACTACTCACCAAAACTTCAAAGAATCTGTGAAACAATGGGGTATTTCTTTCAAGTTGTTCATTTTTCAGCAGAAAATGAAAGGCCTGTTAAGGATGTAAGAAAGTGGGAAATTGAAAAAAGTTCATTAGTCATTTTGCTCCTGCATTTAACTTTGCCAAGGTAAGTATTTTCCAGACTGGTAAAGCAAACTGAAACTGGTAATTTATGCAGACTGCATAGCTTATTAAAATGTATGTGATGCTTTGCTCAGTACATTTCCTGAGCTAGTGCCTTCTAAATGATACTCCTTCAAACTTTAGGTTTGCTCCTGCAGACAGTTATAAGAATGTATCAGCTTTGTATAATTTCTTTCTTCTTGTAGCTACAGATTCTCTTAAAATACAGCATGAAAGATGTCTTCAGAATACAGAAATGTTTTGCTTTCCAAGAGCAGCTCTTTGTCATGCATATTTCTGGAGTCTTAGGGATTCAAGATGGCTGGTGTGAATGTCTTCAGTGCTTTTCATTTGCTTATGTAGCCTTATACTTGTCTGTAGTTTTTTTTATTTTATTCTGTCACATTATTTTCTATCTTTGTCTATTTTCTGGACTGATTTAGTGGTTCTGCTGTGTGGTACCCTATTCTAGCTTTCTACAGCTTCATTTGCTGAAGTCAGGAGGTTTTATGACAAGTAGTGATGCAATATGTTGCGTTTGTTCAGTGAGTGATTTCCTAACCTTCTAGAAGAAGAAACATGACTTACTACATGAAAAACCCCAAACTAGGGATACTTCTAGAGTTATGTAAGGACTATTTCTGTTATGCATTTGGGAATTTTGGGCAGAGTTTAATTTTGATGTTTGGTGGAGGGAGGGTTGTCTTTTTGCTGAAGAAGAGATTAGAAAAGGTAATATTAAGGATCAGAGAGTGGTCCCCCCAAAACATTTGTGTGCAAATGCAAACTCTGAAAATACTGGTAGGCATTTAGTTTTATATTAGGGGTAGGATTTCAAATACTGTTGTATTATTAGAGCTCTTGTATTAACTAAACATCCTGTTTCTGTAAAGAAAACATCTGACTGCAGAGAATTAAGACACTAATAGCTAAGATTACAACAGTGGAGTGCTTCAGGAAACAGCCAGGAACCACAGGAGATGTTGATTTATTTCCATAGAGGAATTGAATTAGAGCTGCCATACATTTATGGTCGTGGAAAGATAACGTCAGCTGCTGAGGGTATATTGACACTTCAAAGCGATACTGTTGACAAATAATCCAGCTTTATGATTGTGGGTCACAAGTGTTAAAGAACAAAATACACAAAGCAGTGTTCCTGACAACACTATTCACTTAGAGAGTTTCTCTTAGAAAAACTGTGGTGAAAATTGTAATGCTCATATAAAGTACATATTTGAGAGATCCTGTCTGCTATTGTCAGCATCCCCAAGTTGTATAGCTCCTTCCGTGGAAGAGCAATAGATTGCTGGGAATGATATCCGTTTGAGTTTGGAGGTGTGTAATTCTCCTTTTCAACTACTATAAATTAAAAGACTACCCTACATCTGACAAATACTGAAGGACTTTTCCCAAAATGGTCGAGGAATAGAACAGAACCATCAAATAAGTAATTGCAGAACATGTATATGATGCTTGTTAATCAAATGTGAATCCATGTTCTTTCCATGTGAGGCAATTACCTTTCACTTTGCATATTGTTATGACAGGAAAATAAACTTCTAATTTTCAAAGCAATAATCCTAAAAATTAATAAATGTTTTTAATGTTTTTGGTACAAATACCATAAATTTCTCTCTTGGCTATTCTTTGCTTCAGAGATTATCTTAAATGCTCTGCTGTGATATTTGCTTGCCCTTTGTTGTAGATAGATATGACTTCTGAATTAGATTTTGCAGTGGAACTTCAGAGCTTGTGTTGATTGAACTGTTTGCTACAGCAGTGCAATATAGCACAAGAATGCTGATTTCCAATCTAGTTGTTTGTTGGAGGACTGTGAAGAAGCCTTCTTGAGAAATCCAGAAGAAAAACCCCGGCTAATTTACCACAGAAAGGAGGAGGGCAGAATCAGTTCAGCTTCAGTGCAACAGTTAATTGAGCAGATTTCTTGCATGAACAAAGCAAAGGTATGGCATTTTAAAGACTGTTGAATTTTAAAAGGCTTACTTTCCTACTATAAACAACCTTGAGTACTAGTAGTCCCAGATTTTAGGTGGAATTGCATTACACTTATTGCTCTGGATGCTCATTATATGAGCAGATTGAATGAAGCTGAAATTTATAAATGTTATGAAATTTTCATTAGCAGGAGAGAAAAAGAACCACTTCATTTCACTGAAAAAAAAATCTGTATGCTATAAGGATGGAATTTATCAGCTATGTTTAGCCATTTAAGTGGTAAAGTTATTTATCTAAGGTCCCTCTATAACCACTGAAGAGAAAGAAGTGTACCTTCAGAGAGATTCCTCCCATCTGAAAATAGATTGGTTGCCATTTATTTTTCTCGACAGAGAGAACTGTTGAGAACAGCTGAAACTGGATGCCCAGCTTTTAAAAGCTTAAGCAAAGTTAATGCTTCCTAAGGAATGAAACAGAATGGAATTTAAATGTGTTCCCGAATGTTTTTGTTTGAAGTCCTAAATACTGTTCCCATTTGGGTTCGGAGTTGCGTCATGCTTTGCCATTTACTTTTTCAGATGATTGATCATGTCGGAGGTGTGGAGGAAGGAGCATATGAGATCTATAACTGTGTGGAAAAGATAATTAAACAGGTAGAGTACGTGATGCATTTCAGTTCCTGCTCTGATATATGATCTTAAATGATGTATTGTGATTACTATATGCTACTTAGATGTAATTCAAAGGATCTTTGTGTTTTACCATTAATATCTGTCAACCAAAGAAATGCAGGTAGAAAATAAAGCCCAAAACTGAGCAGTGCTTTTATGGACATAAGCAGAAATAACAGGGAAAAGGGATCTATCTGTGGCTTAAATTATCTTTTAATTTCTCTTTATCCATACCATAGTATAAGGAAAGATTGCATAGTCCGTTATCTCTTTATCCTTCTTTGTGGTGAGTTGCTTCAACTATGAGAAAACTAACACCAGTGTCTCAAAACCTGTGTGTTGAGAGTTAACTTGGCTTCATCTGATTGCTCATTTGTTTATGTTCTCTGCTAGCCTAAAAGGAAATGAGCACATTGATGAGCTGCAGTCATATACAGTGGAATTGAGAATAACAGCAAATGTGCCTGCACTGTTAAGAATTATAGTTGTGGTTTTCTCCATGTAACTTAGGATTTATTGGGCTGTGAAATGACAGAACTAGAAGGCAAGGATTTGGGTAATAAGGAAGAGTCCACTGCTCCTGAAGAAGAAGTTTTTGGTGATGTTTTGTGGGATGCGCATGACGAACAAGAACAGATGGAAGCTTTTCAGCAGGCTTCTAATTCAACATGTGAGCTGGGATTTGAGAAGGTAAGTACACTGGAAATGTATGTGGATGAAGAGAAAGTCACACTCATTTCCATCTCTTCTTAGGCAAGATGTACTTCTACAGAAGAAGCTGTGTCTGAGAGTATCCTTGAGGCTATTACTCCTTAGGCTAGAAGAAGCCATATGTCTTCTATAGATGGCATATTTATTTTCTGGGAGAGGTGCCAGTTTGTGTTTTGATGAAGGACATTGATGAAGAAGCAGTTGTTGTTCCTACACTGGGGAAAAGCACTGTAACAGTGTGCCAGAAGTAGGGTGTCCTAGACTTTGGTTGTCAATAGAAAAGGCACTGAATATCTTCTCTTTTTTTCTTTTTCTTTTTTTTATTTTTTTTTTTAATGTTGAGGAAATCTGAGCTCTGTCTTGACACTTGGAGTTAGGTCTTTTGGAGATGGCTAATGAAAAGTTTTCATCTCATCACTATGCCACACACATGTGAGAAGAACATAGGAAAGTTAAAAGTAGAGAGCTGCTGAGTAACTCAGTACTTACTTATTGCTTGAAATATATATATATATTTTAAAAATATTTCAAATTGGAGGTATCAGGAACAGATATATGTAGGGAAGGTATAATGAATGTAGGAAGAAAAAACATTGAAGAGGTCATGGAAAGTGATGCCACAGCTTATCTGGGCAAATTCCTTGCTATAATGTAACAGGCATGCAGTTTCTGTGTTACTGTATTTAAATTGTTAGTATCCCTGTTTTACTAGCCTTTTACTTCACTACTCATATATCGGTAATAGGTTGAAGGGTTGTGCCAGCTTCACTACATGCTAGAACAGTAAAATGACAGAACATTAATAGAAAGAATAACTGTGTGTATCTTAGTGTGCCTCTGCTGCTTTTTTGCAGACAGACTATTTCTCCCAAGTGGATGAAGGGTGGTTTTTGGTTTTGTTTTTTGGTTTGTTTGGGTTTGTTTGTTTGTTTTTTGTCATCCTGAACTCTGCTACAACATTTTGGGGCATTAGTGTAGTGAAAGAAAGCCTTTCTTTTTGGTGCTTAGTGCCTCAATATATCATTCATGGCAGATGCCAGCTTTGAAGGCTTTGTCCTGGCAACCATATCCAGTGCAGTGGAGTAGCTGGGAGAAGGGGCAGGAGGGGAAGGCTGAACAAACAGTACCCAATTGCTTTGCTGTAGTAACACCAGTTCAGTTTATTAGCACAGAAAGTTCCTATTAAATAAAGTTTTGAAAAAAAATGATAATTTATTTTACACTTTTTTTAAAAGAGATAATAAATTCTGTGGTTTAAGTGTTTCATTGCAAAATTTATTTCCATTTGTATTATGTTGTGTTTTAGTAGTTATTCCATTACCTTAATAAATCTGTATATGCATTTTGTATCTAGATAGTTTACAATACCAAGCACTATATTTCTCTGTTAAACAATGGAATATTTGTAATGATTGTTTCTTTTTTGTAGTATTTTGAACGTCTAAATGACCTAGTAGCAGCACCAGCACCAATTCCACCTCTGCTTGTATCAGGAGGACCAGGCTCTGGAAAATCTCTCCTTCTGTCAAAATGGTAGTTTAAACTATTTTTTTTTTTGTTTTTTATTAATTAAATTCCAGAAAAAAGTTTCCATTATGTTTCAAACATCATATCAGTTTAATTAGAGGTAAAATGGGAGTATTTACAAAGCACTGAAGTTATTGAAGCACCCTGGAAAGATTTGTATTGAGTAGCTAATTCCATCTGGACTGCCTTTAACGTCTCCCTGACTCCCATTGCAACACCCTATGGATCTGTCTTTGCACAGCATTAATAAGTAGTTTCAGCAGCTCAATAGTGTTGCCCTTCTCTTATACCCATGAGAGGTCCTTTGAAGTCTTTTTAACTAAAATAAAAGGAAGATCAGACCTAATAATTTATCATAGAAATGCATTTTATGGTCACTCATAGGCTATGACAAAATTGGCTGCCATAAAAGGAAATTGATAGTATCATTACTTCTTAAAAGCTTAGTGTCATATGACTAACCTGTGCTAGGAAGGGCACTTGTTAGGCAGTACTGGGGAGAGCAAAAATGGAATCAGACGTAAAAACATCTATTGTAGCTCAGGAAATGTTGATCCTATTTTGTAAGATAAACATGGAACACCTCTGGCTCAGACACTCTATCTCCTTTGGCAAAACTGATAGTTTTTATTTGAGATATAAGTATATTTGCAAAATTGTGGTTGATTAAGTGTTTTTTTGTTGTTTTTTTTTTTTAACTTTTCTCGTTAGGATTCAATTGCAACAGAAACATTCACCAAACACTCTAATTCTTTATCACTTTGTTGGGAGGCCCATGTCTGCTAGTTCGGAATCTGCATTGGTAATTAAACGCCTTACTTTAAAGGTATGTTGTGTTATTATATACCCTGCAGATTTTTCTGCATCAGGTTAGAGTAATACAAATGTAAGACACTGCAGAATGGGGAAAATCTGATCCTATACGTTGAATGCAGGTAACTTAAATAGCATCTCTGGGGTATTCATAATAGATTGGCATTAGCAGTTATGCTTCCAGTGACCTATATTGATGGCTTATAAAGCCATGTAAACTTCTTCCAAAATTTCCTTGCCATCTGGCCAATAAGAGAGGCAGGTGGTACATCTTCTGTCGGTGTGTTCAGAAACCTGAGGCTGTATTCGCCAGTTGGCACCATATTGTTCATAGGCTAGTCTTTCTCCTGTGTTAATTTATTTTTTAATTGTGTGTTGGATAGGCGGTAAATATGTGAGGAGTATTTTTGTGCCCAGTTCTGAGCTTTCTTTTTCCTCCACAGGGTGGCACTAAGGACCTCACAGGACTAAAACCTTTAGAAAAATGAAATAAATTGTGCTGTCCTTGCAATTTTCTCATGTATTTTAGAAATCTGCCTATTTAACCTGTGCAACTTTTAAGCCCTTTAAGTCTCCAAATTCCTTGTGCATTGTGTAAACACACATTATCTCTCTAGAATTTACACAATGAGTTCAATAAATATTCTTTCTTCTGCCTATGCCAGCTTCCTCCATATACTAGAAAGAATCCTGCGTGAACTGGACTAGAAAAACTACCCCAGAATAACATTTTGGGTTTTTCTCCTCTTGTGTCTATAGGACTTCTTTCAACTACCCTAGCTGGTTTGTAAGGTACAATTTGTTATGTGTGTTTGTAATTCTGCAGCTTATGCAACACTCATGGTTAATGTCACCTCTGACCTTGGATCCAGCTAAACTTCTGGAAGAGTTTCCCCGCTGGCTGGAAAAGCTTTCTGCACGTCATCAAGGCAGCATTATTATAATTATTGATTCTATTGACCAAATACAGGTATGTTTTCAAAATACTTGCCATTTGTCAGTGTGAAGGGAACCTTGACTATTGTAATAGCTTCAGCTATATCTATGTAACAGAAATATGTTTGCTTTGCTCTATAGAGTACCTGTAGAAACTAATTTTGCAAAAAGTGCAGATGAGTTAAATAGTTCATTTTTATAGTGTTGGGTTGTTTTCTTTGTGGTTTTGGGGTTTTTTTTTCCCCTACATTTATTTTAACACCTTAATTTTTGAGCAGTCCAGTTACTTTGTTTATCCCAAGGTTCAAGGCTGTGAGCTGACTTACTGGGCATGTTAAATAGCCTAGTCCTTGATGTGAATATTGAAACAATAGTGTTCTATCTGCTTTATTTAATGTATACTCATGCTGATACATGTCAGTAGATACTTTAGTACTGTTTCAAGAACCATATAATGAATAATTTTTAAGGACACTGGAGAATTTAAGAATCCTTTCACTAAGCTGTGCAGTTAATTAAACCTATCAACTTCTGGTATTTGTTTTGAATGACCTTTGTATTAAGTAGCCAAAATTTGTTTTTAAGCAAGCTGAGAAGCATATGAAATGGCTGATAGATCCACTGCCAGTGAACGTGAGAGTGATTGTATCAGTGAATGTAGAAACATGTCCACAAGCTTGGAGGTATGTTTATTTCTGAGATGTTTCAAAGTAGCCTAGGTTAGAATTATTGTTTTAAATTATCGTTACTTGTTGAAGAGCAAACAGCCAGATTTGTCAAGACCTGACGATTGAACAGATCAAGGTTTTGCAGCCACTGAGGACAATGAAAACTTCTCTATTGTAACTGCAGTGAGGACAGGTTTTGGCTGTTGTGAAACCAGGTTTTTGTTTTGCTGTGATGGATCTATCCAAATGACTATATGAAAGAGGTTATTAAATATAGTCAGACGCACATCAAGAACCATAATACCATAGTGCAGATCCAGGATAAGGCTAAAAGCAGTGATTTGACTTGTGATGACTAGAATTTCTGAGTAGGAGGGAATAGCTTCAATTACTGCTTTGATATCTATCTTCAAAAAGCTCTGGAACTTTGATTTCTCTTTTCCTTTTTTTGTGCTATTTAATAGGGTCTGAATATGACTTTGTTCTCTCTTACCAAAGGTTGTGGCCCACTCTTCATCTTGATCCACTGAATTCCAAAGATGTTAAATCTCTCATTAGTGCAGAATGTGACTGTGCAAATGTTAAATTAACTAAAGAGCAGGTATGTCTGTTGCAGTTCTTCTGAAGTACCTTACTCTACTATAACTTTTAATGAAAACATGGAAAGATGAAATAAACACAGCTGACAAAAGAAAGTATTATATTTAGCTAACTAAATACTACTGCTCAAGACAGGATGCAGTTTGTGTTTTTACCTCATGGCTCATAGCGCTGAAACACAGATGGAAGAGCATAAATTGTTAACACAAAACCAGTACAGTTACACATATTGCTGTAAACATGTTATTTCATTTTAGAATAATAGAAGGTTTAGTATTGCATAATACTGTAACAATGATTGGGTAAGTGGGGGTAATGCCTCTTTGCCTTGGAGAGTGATTTTTGTAAGCTAATACCTATCTTTAGATAGGTAATAGTTAGATCCTAACTCTTTTAATCATAAATTCGAAAGGAAAATTTCACTCATATGCTGCTGTTCTTAGAAAAACATGCAGTATTTGGTGCACTAGTTTCCATATTATAGTCTTCAAATGTTCCAGATAGAAGTGTATGTATAACTGCTATTTTCTTGTCAAACAGTGAACATTTTATTGGTATGGTTAATTTTATCTTGTCTCACAGGTTTGTTTTTAAAATGTTGTAGGAGAAGAAGCTTGAGAGACATTGTCGTTCTGCCACAACTTGCAATGCTTTGTATGTCACTCTCTTGGGCAAAACCATTGCTTGGTGAGTTGAGATGATCTTTAAATTATTATGCTCATCACTAGATTAGAAGACTTGAAGTAGGCTTGTTAGCATTTTGAAATACAATAATTTAAATTAGAATTAATCTTGTTAAGAAAAAACAATGAGCAGTATACAAAATTTCCTCCCTTCACTGACTGTGAATGCAATGGCAAGAAAGATCAGAAATTGTGTGTTTTGGTGCTAAGTGAATCCAAATAGTTGTATCTGCCTGTTTTCAGCTCTTCTGTTTTTATTTAATTGCCCTCTTGTATTGATTTCTGAGTGTGTCAGTTGCTTTAATGCTTTTTAATGATATTTGAAGAATGTTGGTACTGTTTTGTTAAACAGTTTAATTAAGGTCTATTGTATTTACTGATGTATCAGATAGTTTGCCTCATAGATTTTAAGGCTAAAAGGAAGTTCAGCAACTGTTTAGTTTAACATCCTGCATATGGTACTTTGCCCTATAATTCCTACTGTGGAGAAAATTAATCTCTCTTGTGCAAGAAAATACTTATTAATTGCATTGGCTTCTTATTAACCTAGACTTCATCTTGTTGAGAGAGACATATTTTTGATTTAGAGGCTCCCAGAAGATGATATACTGATTGATAATTTACCCTGGGTGACTGCTTTTTATTATTTTTTTGTTTGTTTTATGTCCTAGAATGTTTAATTGCTCTTGAAAACATGCTTTGTAAATGCATTAAATGCATCAGCATGTGATTTTATCTTTATCCAATCTGTTGTTCTTATTCTGTACTCCCACTGGAGGAAAGAACACTGCAACATACTTCTTCTTTTTTTGGAAAATAAAAATTGCTGCAGTTATTTAGAAGAGTCAAACGATATGATAGAATGTGGCTTTGGGAATTCACCTCTTCTGTGTTTAATCTCACTAAGTGCTGTGCATATTTTAAAGGCAGTAGGAATTCGGAGTGTTTTAGAGATAGAGTTCTCTGGTAGTGTCTTGGTTTAGTCAGTTGTTCTATCACCCAATGACCTCTCCCCACATGAGAAGGGGAAGAATAGGCCTCGGGAGTGGAATGATGGGTGAGACCCTCCAGGGATGACAGCCATTGAGGAAGAGAGCTTGTCCCTCACAAGATTTCCAATTTATAGTGAGCGTGGTGTTTATGGTATGGATGGAATACTTCTGTTGGCCAGCTTGGGTCAGCTGCCCTGGCTTTTGCTCCTCCTAGTCTTAGCACCTGGCTAACTCTAAACTGCTAAAGACCTTGATCACTATGGAAACCCACATACCATGGTTGGCCACAAACTGAAACAAAGTGTCTTATCAGCTTTGTTCTTACCAAATTGGGTGCTGTATTCTTCTTAAAAATGCAGCTTTTCTAACAGAGAATTAATTCTATGATTCTATCCCAGCAAAACCAGGACAGGTAGCTTCGATTCATCTTGCTCAGTCAAATTTAATATGCTAATCCATGCCCTTTTTGTCCTTTTGCTCAGTGTTGGAAGTACAGGAAATATTGATGAAATACTTCAACAGTGTTTCCAATGTCAAGACACAGTGTCACTGTACAGGCTTGTTCTGAGATCAGTTCAAGAGTCATTGCGGAGTGATAAAGAGAAAAGTCTTTTGAAAGAGGTAAGCAGAGAATGCTTCATTTTTTTTCTACAGGTAATGTGTATTCTTTCCTGTAAAAAGTTTTTCTTAAGCTAAAGTAAGTAGAAATTTGTGTTGGTTTATATGTGTGATTCAGGGATTACTGCACCATTAGTATTGAAGGGACAGTTTTGTTAATCTAACTTTTTCTGTTGCATACCTGTGGAACATAGGGCTTATCTGTGTTAAATTTCAACTTAATCATTATCTCCCAAAACAAAACAGAACTTTTCCACTATGATGTGATATAGAATCAGCAATTCCTTTGGTACTCTAATCCAACAATTAACTGCATTGAGCATAATAAATCTAGTCAAAACATGGTATTGTAAATACAAGGCACTGCTTATTAGATTTCTGATTCCTCTCCCTACCTTTGCAGAATTTCCTGGTTGTGTGGAACATTTTTTGGTTTAGGACATGATACTCAATAATTCCTAGAAGTTCTTTGGTGCTGACAGCATAAGACCTTCAGCATATTTTACTTAGGTGAAGTTCCTTATAATAATGGAGTTATTTTTCTCTAGTGTTTTGGAGGAAAATGTAAGGAATCATTTGTTTGTCCCAGAGTTTAGTTATTTTTTCCATTTGGTGCCTTATCTGTTAGAGTATTAATCCATTAGCACTGAGCATTGTTCTTAAAGGACAGAAAAGGGAGAGGGCTTGTGTAGGCAGGTTTTATGCCTTGTCATATAGAGTTATACACAGTGATACACAGCATTTTTTCATGGAATTTAAGTGTAGCTAAGCTAATTTGCTAACTGTGTAAATTTCTGCTTTATATAGATACTGTGTGTCATCAGTGTTAGCCACAATGGTGTGAGTGAGTCAGAACTGATGGAACTTTATCCTGAACTGTCTTCCACAGTGTTAGCCTCGCTTATTCACAGCCTGCACAAAATGTGTTTGCTGACATACGGCTGTGGTCTGCTAAAGTTCCAGCACCTCCAGGTAAATTATAAACATATGCAAGTGAAACTCCACCCCCTAAGCCCCTGCTGTCTTTTAAGTAAGTTCTGTTGTTATCTGGATAATATTTGTGTTTGCTCATCCAGTTTCCTTAACATCTGGTCAGATACTAGAATTGCCCTGAAAACTACTAGAACTGTGATACCAGGATTGTTCACTGTTGTTCAGCAGTTGAAAACCTGGCACTTCAAACCTTCAGAATTTTGCCTGATCTATTAGGTGTTAATTCCATGTGTCTTAGAAAACAGTAGTTCCACAAAAACCAAGCAGAAGTAAAGGAGATGGTAATATTATCTGAATAACAAGAGCTTTAGTCTAATATAAGACAACCTGTTTGTGCTGCCTTTGTCATCAAAAGATTTTCAGTTCTACAACATGAGACTTGCTTCATAAAGAAATCTTTCATAGTGCCCTGTGTATCATCGGCATTCAATAAACAAATTAAATGCATTTTCTTTCTCTCACTTATGCTCTCTTTCAGGCTTGGGAGATGGTGAGACTAGAGTATATGGAAGAAGGTGAAAATGTTATTTCTGCCTATAGGCAAAAACTAGTGGAATATTTCACCAGGCAGCTAAGGTAGGTCAGAATTCCCCAAGATGTGCTAAATTGCAGGCTTTGTGCCTTATGGATATTTTTGTTTTCTTCATACGGCTTCTTTCACTCAGTTTAGTAAATTGTTATCGCAAAATAACTCTGCAAAGCCATAGTTGTTAGTTGAGCAATTTATTACTGATATGATGGTTTTTAATCTTGGAAAAGATTGAGGACTATGGAGGGGAATGGGGATATAATAAAGTCATAATGTGATAAGGTAGAGCATGAATTTATACTTTATCAGTTATTTTGTGGTAACTTGACCTGTAGATTTTTAACTCACAGTAAATGCTAGGAAATTTGAGGTTGCTTGGAACTTGAAACAGAAGACCACTTGTGTTCAGCAAGCAATAAGCAGATAAGCAAGAAGAGGTCCAGTAGAAAAGCTGAACAGCTACAGTTCATATCCAGCTTGAAAACTGATTTGCATTTACAGTCTTGAGTTAGCGTGTCAAAGCTAGGGGCTACTGTGTACTGCTCCTCAGAGCATGCACTGTTGGGTGGCAGAAAGCCAAGAGGGTCATGTCAGGGAAAGGAGGCACAAAGGGACAGTGAGCTGCTGCAGAGCTGCAATTCTGCTAGCAGGCACAGATTCTTCTATATGGGAGGGAGGAGCAGCTTCCTGTGGGGTACCTGGAGATTCCAGTGCCCTCTGAAGTGAAATTAAAATGAAGATGTGAGAGTACAGAAGTCTTATAGTAATCTGTCTGCTTGTTCAGGTATGGCAATTGTATGCTTGCCTAGTTTTCACATCAAATTGACAAGTTCTGTTAGGCCCCTCAGAGTTTTAATTTTGATTTGCTTTTCTTTCAATAGTCGAGACCGAGTGACTTGGAGAAGTGCAGATGAACTTCCCTGGCTCTTCCAACAGCAGGGCGATAAGCAAAAGCTACACAAGTGTCTTCTGAATCTCTTTGTATCCCAAAACCTTTACAAAAGGTACAAAGGTAGCCACTGCTTTGGCGGTTATAAACATTTCGAAGTAACTTTTTGTCAATATAAATCAGGAAATGACAGATATAGGTTGAAGGAACTTAAATAGTACAGGCTGAAATACTAAATGCTGTTGTCCTATAAGTCATCTATTTTTTCTATGCTATTACACCTGGGGGTTGGTAAAGGGATAAATACTGCTGTTGAACAGCATTAGTCTCCATGCATTGCCCCTGTAAACACTGTGGCATAAAGAGAAAATTCATGCATGTGGCCCTTTTCTTCTTAACTTAGCATCAGTCTGAATAGAGGGGTGTCAGAGATAAGATGAGCATCTTATTTCCTTGTTAAAACAGGGGACATTTTGCAGAATTGCTGAGTTACTGGCAGCTGGTTGGGAAAGATAAGAGCTCTATGGCAGCTGAGTATTTTGACTCTCTGAAAGAATATGAAAAAAGCTGTGAGGGAGAGGAAAGTATGATCTGCCTGGCTGATCTTTATGAGACCCTGGGACGGTTTCTTAAGGACCTAGGTCTTCTCAGTCAGGTAAGTACATTTAGAGATTGTTGTAACAGTAAGGAGGCAAATTAAGCAGAGCTCAGCGTTGTGCTCTCTGTTGCAGTTGTTAAATTATTTTAGCATCCGTTAAATTCTTTGAGCACACAGGATGTTGCCTGCTGCTGTCATATGCTCAGTTTCACTGTTACAGGCTGTAGCTCCTCTGCAGCGGTCTCTGGAGATTCGAGAGACTGCTCTGGATCCAGACCACCCGAGGGTGGCGCAGTCACTCCACCAGCTAGCAGGAGTTTATGTTCAGTGGAAGAAGTTTGGAAATGCTGAACAGTTGTATAAACAGGCACTGGAAATTTCTGAAAATGCTTATGGATCTGAACATCCTCGAGTAGCCCGTGAACTTGATGCACTTGCAACCTTATATCAAAAGCAGAACAAGTAAGATTAACAATATTGGTGTTTTTCTTTCATGTGGAGGGGGTACAAAAATAATAGCAGAGATTTTCTTCCTGAAGCCAGAATATTTCTTTAATTCTTTTTTTAGAGTTTCTTAACTTACAGTGCAACAGTGAGCATCCCTTCTGTATTACTGCAGCAGTCCATCTAGTAGGGGCTAATTTCTGTGCTTAGTTTAACAAGAAAATTCTGACAAGTTAGAGATAAAGGAGGAGCATTGTCTTGCCCTAAGCATTTTATATTTTTATCTTTGACAAAAAGTGTTATTTTTTTCAAAATTCTTAAATTTTCTTCAGATTTGTACATTCAAGTAACTTAGAAGCTTTCCAGAATAACCACTTATTCTACATTTGGCATTCTTTCTAACACTGTAAATAACTGTTTACAGATACGAACAAACTGAGCAACTGAGGAAAAAGTCTTTCAAAATACGGCAAAAAGCGGCAAGGCGGAAAGGCAGTCTGGTAAGGAAATGTTGGATTAGGTGAAGCATATAATAATGGCTGCACTTTTTACTTGTAATTCACTTTGCATGTAAGCATTAGCTTGGTAGCCCATTTTACAACGTGTGGTGGGTTGACCCTGGCTGGATGGCAG
>NW_010322704.1:0-9009 GCF_000700745.2 Antrostomus carolinensis
TCCTCTCTCCAGACTCTCTCTGTTCCCTCTGGCATCTGGGATTCCTGAGTGGTGCTTGAGCGTTAACCAACCCTCTTGGGGCCCTTTACCTTCCAACACTCTAGTCCATGGGATACCCCCAAGTAGGTCCTTCAAGAGGTCAAAGTTGGCTCTCCTAAAGTCCAGGGTTGCAACACTACTTATTGGTTTGCATCTTCCACATGAGATCCTGAACTACACCATTTAGTGGTCGCTGCAATCCAGGCTGCCCCCAAGCTTCACATCCCCACCCAGCCCTTCCTTGTCAGTAAGAACAAGGTCCAGAATCACACCTCTCCTCATTCCACCACCTGCATCAGAAAGTTATCCTCTACACATTGCAGGAACCTCCTGGACTGCATGGATCACAGAAGGGATCACAGTAGCCTGCTTTCCAGTCTGGAAGCAGGTCTCTGCCTGAACAAACAAATGGTGTTGACCAGGAAAGATGAAGAAAACTTGATGAACAAATGACATCTAATACAGAAACAGTTTGTTCCAAGATTGTCAGCATCCAGACTATTTTTAATCATAGAATGGTTTGGGTTGGAAGGGACCTTAAAGATCATCCAGTTCCAACCCCCCTGCCAGCAGCAGGGACACCTTCCACTAGACCAGGTTGCTCAAAGCCTCATCCAACCTGGCCTTCAACACTTCCAGGGAGGGAGCATCTACAACTTCCTTGGGCAACCTGTTCCAGTGTCTGACCACCCTCACAGTGAAGAACTTCTTCCTAATATCTCATCTAAACCTCCCCTCTTTCAGCTTAAACCCATTTCCCCTTGTTTTGTCATTAGTTGCCCTTATGAAAAGTCCTTCCCCAGCTTTCTTGTAGCCCCTTCAGGTACTGGGAGGCCGCTATAAGATCTCCCCGGAGCCTTCTCTTCTCCAGGCTGAACAGCCCCAACTCTTTCAGCCTGATGCTCAACCAGGCTACACAGCTCGACAGGACTTGTTCTTTGATCTAAAACTGCATCTGATTCCTAGATACTGGATCTTGTCCAAATGAAAATCTTTATCCAACTGGAATTAGCAATAATTAAAGATGCAGCCTATGGGGAAATAGCACCTTGAGCTTCCGCTGCAAATAACAAGCTCATTAAAGGGCTGTATAAATCAGAGAGCTTCAGGGTCATGTTTTATGACCATCAAGTTGAAATCCTACTAGTTGTAATTCATACAGAACATACGCTGGTGTCCTGTGCTACGCGCTCATGACTCACAGAAAAGCAGATGTGAAGGAAGAAGCTGAGGGAGAGGTACAGCTACTATGAGTGATGTCCACTGTCCTGGCTTCACTCACCTCGTGCTCTTGGGTAGAGGCAGATGTTCAGCTCACCCCCTACACTACGTATTTTTCCAATTCTGTTTGTCTGAGTTCCTAACTAAAGACCGAGCCTTGCCTTCTCCTCAGACCTACAAGTCAAGCCTCAGAGTAACATCCTGAATCTTGTCCAGCTGAAGCAGCCCACACCCTTGTCCCCTTCTCCAGCTCTTCTGGTTAGAGAGGAGAATCAAGACAACACTGTCTGGACTAGGCTGCAAGGGAAAAGACCCTCTTGCTCACAAAGCCAAGTGGAGATCCTTTAAGAGACACACACACTCTGCACACATTATTCCAGGGTCACTCCAAGGACACTGGATTCAGAAAACAAGTCCAAAGGAACCAAAGAATAATGCAAAACCAAATAAAATAAAGCCCCAGGAGACAGCTGGGAAACAGATACACTGCTGGATACTAATCTCAATTTTGAAATAAAGTTTGGAATTTCCCTGAGGAAAGCTCTGCAGCGTGGAGGGCAGGTTGAGTCACCAGTTGCTGGAAAGGAAAAGAACTGGAGAAGAACCTCCTAAGGTTGGGGGTGGGGAGGGCACAAAGGCTGTGTCTCCTCGCCGGGATTGAGGGAGAGGACTACTTCTGCCTCCCAAACTCCACACACTGAAGTACATACTGTCTAAATTTCTGAGGCTGATGGACCTTACTGGAAAGGAAATAACGATCCTGCAGATGCTGACTGCACTGATCACTTAGAAGGTATCAAAATTTAGAAGGTATCAGAAGGTATCACTTAGAAGGTATCAGAAGGTTAGAACAAGTCCAGAGAAGGGCCACCAGTTGATGGACCTTCCTGTAAAGGAAATAATGATCCTGCAGATACTGACTGCACTGATCACTTAGAAGGTATAAGAACTTAGAAGGTATCAGAAGGTATCACTTTAAAGGTATCAGAAGGTTAGAACAAGTCCAGAGGAGGCCACCAGGATAATGCGAGGGCTGGAGCACCTCTCCTATGAGGACAGGCTGAGAGAGTTGGGGCTGGTCAGCCTGGAGAAGAGAAGGCTCCGGGGAGATCTTATAGCGGCCTCCCAGTACCTGAAGGGGCTACAAGAAAGCTGGGGAGGGACTTTTCATAAGGGCAGGTAATGACAAAACAAGGGGAAATGGGTTTAAGCTGAAAGAGGGGAGGTTTAGATGAGATATTAGGAAGAAGTTCTTCACTGTGAGGGTGGTCAGACACTGGAACAGGTTGCCCAAGGAAGTTGTGGAAGCCCCCTCCCTGGAAGTGTTGAAGGCCAGGTTGGATGAGGCTTTGAGCAACCTGGTCTAGTGGAAGGTGTCCCTGCTGCTGGCAGGGGGGTTGGAACTGGATGATCTTTAAGGTCCCTTCCAACCCAAACCATTCCATGATTCTATGATCAGTTCTTCAGTCACTGCTCACAGTGCATACGCAACACATTCCTTCAAGGAAATTAATTTTTAAAAACAGATAGAAAAAAAAATAAATATCCTGGTCAGGTGGATTTTGAGCCAGCACAAAAACTCACTTCCATTTTCAAGTGCACAAAAGGGTCTGTGCCTGAAACTTTAAATCTAAACAGTGCCCAGCAAAATCACTGGGACTCTACCCAGAGCTTGTCTACATGGGGACATTCAGATCAATTAAAGGTAAGACATCAGCACTAAAGCAGCGTTGCTCTGTTTTTTGGGGTTTTTTTTTTTTTTGAGTTGTAACCTTCTCTAGAAACTTCCCTCCTCCTGACACCTTCTTTGTAGCACTTTCACAGGCACAGAATAACCCAGCACCTTTAATTCATGCAGCAGCTCAGCTTCTCTACTAACAGGCTGAACAATGGCTGTAATTAATGAGGCAGGTGTAAAGAGCACCACACCTAGAAAACTCAAAAAGCAATCAAAGGCAGGTAGCTTCTCCCTGATAACCACTTGTAAGTGGGTTCCTTTCTAGCGCTATAAATTTCAATTTGTATGATACATATTTTTAATTAAAAGAACTCTTCACATTTTCTTAACCATTCATGATCCACAAACCTTCCTGTGATCCTCGTTAGGCTTTCGAGATAAGTCAGAGAACCAGTCAAGTGTGTTAGCACTTGCATGCGTTGCAAGATAAAATGACCACATACTGCTGAGCTTTTGGGACCAGAGACAACTCCCAGAGTTCCTGTGAACATTTCTGCAGCGATTATTAAATGTTTCTTTTATTTAAAAAAAACCCAAAAAACATCTTCCCCACTGATCTGTGAAAGGCTCCAGCAAAGATGGAAAATGCATGACAGAAACAGCAGTTTCACACACACACACACACACACACAAAGACACAACAAACCCCAGACTAAAAACATTTTTGTCTTTCAATTATGACAAGAGTTGTTTTTAATCTGTGACTAAAGGCTCCTTGAAAGGCATTTACAAGTCAGCAGTGTTTCCTTACCGTATTTTACATTAATTTTCCTATTTCTAGCTACAATTATATATTCTGCAAATTCATATCATGCAGTTCATAAGCCTCTCTGCCTTAGTTTGCACATAAGCAAAAGTAAATTGTACAAATGCCACTGTTCTGCTACCATTTGGAGTGGCAGATGTCCAATTGCCAGCTGTACAAGGACTGAATATGAAGCACTAATTACAGACTCATCAAATGCTTTGTTAAACCATATTTAAGAATTTTATTGTCACTTAATAACTACACAAGTATTAGTAGATAAACACACATGTGATCCATTACCGCAGCATCCATCAAGTTTTAAGCAGATCCCTAATGTGGGGGATAAATGAGAACTGTTTGTTGGACAAATGTAGATTTTCAAAAGCCTTTCACCCTGTCTTTCAATGAAAGCTCCTGGGAAAACAGAAAATTAAGATGTCAAGAGATGAAAGGTAGGGTTGCATCATGGATTAGAAAGCAACAAAGAGATTTATAAAAAAAAAAAATGAAGATTTTTTTTAATAACTTTTAAATATTTGTTTTAAAATAACTCATTTTTAAAGAATAAAAATCATTAATTATGATAAAATACATCAAAACAGTGCCATAAGATCATCTTCAGGCTTAAGTATATACATTGATAACCTGAGAAGGGAAATAAATTAATTCAACAGTATTTCCCACTGACTCAAAATCACTTAAAATCATTAAAGAAATAAGAAAGCACGACCGCAGAGACCTGAGTTTACTTCTGCTATATTATTCTCTGAAGCAAGGAACCCCTCTATCAACTTATTTTTGCCCACAGGACAGAAAACAAGCTAGAATTGTTCATCTTAAAAAGCAACCCAGAGCTGAGCACCATTCTGTACACTCCACTTCTCTTTATTGCCACCATCAATTAGTTTAATGATCCCTTTACCTCTTCATCTGTACTACCCCCTCAGTTGAGGGAGCTCCCTCAAGGAGACTGATAAATTTAAAAGAGGAAACCTGTGATGTGGCTTCCTGCAATTAGGTCATTAAAGTTACACACTCAAATCCCTTTCAGTCTTAAAAGTCTGGGAGGCTGTGACATCTTCTCTTAAATCGCACTTTAGAACTCATCTGTGTCATGATGTCTTTAAATAATTCAGCTGCAGCCAGGCAGTTGGGCTCATCACACCCAATTAATCCTGATGATTCCTTCACCTGCCACTTTATTAGTGAAAGAACAGACAGAGCTCTTGAAGGCACACAGAGTTGGCTTTATTTATTTATTTTTTAACTCACATGGATAGTACCTAACCCAAAAGTCTCTGGCTGCTTTCCAAACAAAGGAGGTAAAATACAGCAGGATGCCCAAGAGGAACAGATGATAATACGTATGTGGCAGTTAAAATTCAATATTAATGACATTATCCTAACTTTAAGTAAGTTTTGCAAGTTGTTAAGTTCCAAAGTAATGATCCCCAAGCGAAACAGGTCTGTACATCTTTGACAGCTGCCTTTTCTGAGCAAAAAAAACCCAACCCAGTATTTTTGTGTCACTGTTCACAATGTAGAGAATACTTGGATGGAAGTCTAGACATTAATGAGATATCTCACATCTAACAACACAGGTAATGATCATCTCAATCTCTTATCTCTTGTCTGAAGCAAAAATAGGAAGGATTTAAGGAAAAGCAGTAAAAGTGTCTAGAAACATGGGCAGATTCTAATGATTTTATTTTCCTAAATAAGGAGTCCCATAAGGAAAGCAGTTACAAATATTGATTTACAAGACCTCTAATGAAAACAAAAAGCAATTATTTAATTCTGGTAATTAAAAAAAAAAAATAATCTTTTTTTATATAAAGGTAACAGAACATACTGAGACAGGATTAGAAGCCAAGAAACTATTTCACCAATTCCTTAGGAAGCTCGAAGCAACACTCCAGATGCTTGTTGCTGTCAATGCCAACATAAGGATATATTATCTCAAAAAGCAGTTATGTTGTAGATGATGCATATTATTCATGGACAATGATAGCTCAAGGCAGTATTTCACATATTTTCACAAATTTCACAGTGTTTCATACTTGGAAACATCACTCAAGTTTGATCCAAGCTGAAACACAGCACCAAGTCGATGACAACAACGAATTCACCCCCATGACTTTCCTGACTGAGAATTATAAGCCCTTGGATACCACACAGGCCTCCTTTGAATTTAAATAGTTGTTTAAATTGATGCTACTCTCCATGTGTTAAACAAAGGAAATCTCTGAAGATTAGTTGTATCTACTCCTCATATTCCACAAGACACACCCTTCTTACAGGGGTGCAGTGAAGACAAGAAGGGTCAGGCCCTTGTCATATAGACATTTCACATCAGAACACACTCCCAAAAACAAACAGTACGTGGGCTAAACCGGCCTGAAACATCAATCCTGCTAAAATCAGAAGTAAACTGTAACATTTAAGCACTTAGTGTTAAAGAATAGCACTTACATTTGACCTTGTTTTGTTTGCTTGGGTGGAAGGATGCTGGTTTTTTCCTTTATTATTATTATTTTGCTTATGTTGGTGTACAAAAGCTTGGGTAATTTAACATACAAGCACTGGGAACTGGAAAAGATTAGTTAAAAAAAAACCAAACAAAACATCTCTACTACTTGCCCTTTAGCATGCAGGAGTCAATCCAAAACTCCTGAGAAACCCTGAAGAAGGAATTACTACTACACCATACAATAGATTTGATCAGTGGGGGATATAAGAGTCATTTTAGGGCTTAAAATAGTTAAACTGGCAAAATAATTCTTTTCAACTGGTTTTCCATTTCAATTGGTTTAATATTCTACAGAAGGACATAGAGCAATTAGTCATCCACCTCCACAAAGGAGGAAAACTGGTTAGGTGCAGACTCAGAAAGGCAAGAAAAAGCATTTTTCAGTACTAAAAAAAATAAAAATAATAAAAATCTTTGAATACAGATCATTGTGTTTGGAGTACATCAAGAGAATGCAAATACAGAGTGCTAAAAAAACCACCTCACCTTCACATCTCTGAATACTACAGCTGATTAGCTGCCATCCTTTACACTAGTTCTTTAAGGAGGGAATGGTAAAGAACTGCACACAGGCTTCTGGAACACAATGCAGCCATTTGTACTAAAATTAGCATATTAAATTGCTAAATGGTACAAAGATGTAATTTGCACAACAAGCTTTCAAGTTTGGCTCTTCAGCTTGCAACCTAAGGAAAAGCTAATATTTGATTTGGACCTGCCAATATCCTCCAAGCTTCAGGCAACCAATAGTTTCTTATAAATTATTTATAACAAATGTTTAATGCAAAATTTTTTAAATATACCATCAGCTTAACTGAGTGGTACCCAGACAGCAACAAGTCAGAAACTGATTTTCACTCTTCTGTAAGGTAACACTGAAAATAATACAGGCTGGATGGGAGTTTGAAAAACAGCATCAGCAACATCAAAAATTACCACAGTGAGAACTCAAGAGAGATGAGAGAAATATTTTTGTACTTTCTGCTTTGTTTGCTCTATGAATCTGTATTTTTGATAGAGTAAGGAGGCCCTAAAGGCACAGGAACTGACAGAAGACCAGTGGGTCACAAAGACCCCAAATATACTCTCAGGTCTTCTGCTAAAACAACTAGATTTCAGGGTAACATCTCTCTGATCTTCGAAAGAAATTAATTTCACATTAAGTGTTTTGGAGAAAGCTGGAAAAGACCTCTCAGATTGTTTTATGAAAGATATCTGACCCTGAAAGTGCAGTTACAGAATTATTGCTAAAGAAAATTGAAACCATCTTGACATCTCTCCTGAAGTTATTTTCCTGGGCTTATTTACTGTTTTTCTTTTTAAACTCAGACCATTTAAATGCTCTAATTTACAGTACAGACCTTATACACATTTTTGTTCATCGCAACTGAGAGACCAAGAAACTACGGTCCCAAACACTAAAACCATAAGGAGGGACCAGACCTTCTATAATTAGCCTATTTTTCTTCAGAACACATGCCTTCCACCTCCCACCATTAACCTCATCCTCATCTTCCTCCTCCTGCATAATCCAGAAGCGGATGAAAAGTATCAATTCACAAAACCAACAATGCAGGTATTATTTTAAAAAATTTACATGCTATTCAAATTCATTTTTACATGAGTGAAGCAACAGAGCCTCCTCTTCCCTACGAGGATTACCTCACAAACTACTTTTTACCACGAGGAAAACACAAAAATACACACTCTGCAAAAGTCTCGTTCTATTTAAAAGCATCTAAGTTTGGCCTGTTTTAAGAGTATTTAATTTTGTTCCCTCTTTAGCCGGCCTGCCTCTTCTCTGCCATCAATCTACACACCAACTTCCTTTTTCCTCTGAGTTTCTATGCTGCCTAGTGCTACTGTTATTCAGCTCCTGTACTCCTTCCCATTCCCACACTCTGAAACTTCTTTCACAACTATTCATTTTTGGTCCTTCACCCACGTTAGTGTTTGTAACCAAGAGTCACAGCCTGGCATAGACACCCAGAACCTTCCATCTCCTGCATGCCAAGTTCTTCCAAAGCGCTGCAGAAACATCTCAGCTATGTGAAAGGCCTCCTCGGATTGCCCACTCCAAGCACTTCAGGGTAGGTGAGCCTGTTTTCTTTAGTAATATTTCCCTAGGGTCTTAACACTTCAAAAGCAAGACACCCAACTTATATATGTGAAAGCTTTTTGTAGGACAGGGTGTTTGTCAGGTGGCAGCACAGAACTACAACTACTACACCCTTTAGAGTCACTGCCTAGGATACAAAAATATTTACTTTTTCAGCAACACATCGGTAAAAGGGCTTGACCCTTTACCAGCTCCCAAAATATACTCCCTTCTCAAGCAGTTGCTGGATGATCCTGTAGTCAAAAAAAAAAAACCTAAAACCTGCTTGAATAGATCTAAATTCCTGAATACCTCTGAGCAACAGAGTTTTGAGGTCAAAACAACAGCCTGCTCTCTTGCCATTGCTTCAAGCCATCCTAAAAGACCATCACCTGCAACAGAGCAATCCTTCAAACTATTCTAACTCCCACCACCTGCAACAGAGTGATCCTTCAAACTCTTCTAACTCCCACCACCTGCAACAGAATGACCTGATGATGACGGTCAAGACCCACCAAAGACCAGTTGGGTGAAGGTGTCTCTCCTGGATGAAGATATCTCTTCTGTATCTACCTTCTCCCTCTCTGCTCTCCCTGAACGGTGTTGCTTGGTTTGATCAGCTGTGGCTGGGCAAA
>NW_010322704.1:9019-9380 GCF_000700745.2 Antrostomus carolinensis
AGAGCTACAGACCTACACAGCTTTACAAGACAGCATGGCAACCCAAACACGATTTCAGTGAAAACTCTCCTCTTCAAACAACCACGTAGTGCCACACAACCACCCCTGCTCCAATGCCAAGCCCCCTCAAGACCCACCTCACCCGGGCACCCCATCTCAGCCACCCCTTGATGCCTCCCCAAGGCCACAAACACTCTCCTCCTGCCCCACCATCACTTCGGACACAGGCCAAAGGGACAGAATTGGGATGGGGGGGACACAAACAACACGCTGAGGCACGGGGAGAGAGAGGGGCTACACCACCCCCTCCTTAACACACGGACTGAAGGGGAAGGAGACAGGAAAACACCCATTTCCACCC
>NW_010322705.1:0-855 GCF_000700745.2 Antrostomus carolinensis
CTGGTCTTCTCCATCCTTGTGCTCCACTCATCCTGGATGGTGGCCCCTGTGCAGCCCGTCTGCTCCCACACACCTTTAATTCCCATTGCAACCCGCTTCTCCGTTTGTCATCTGCATCCTTGATTTCTGTCTTGCCTTTGTTTTAAAGATCCTTCTACAGCCCTTCTCTCTCATCCTCCAGCCCCAGAACTCAAGCTGTTTGTTTTCAAACTCCTTTCAGGTGTCCACCCACCAGGTCGAGCTGAGCCTCCCTCTTTGGAAGGCTCTGAGCACCAGATTTAGTCCTCTATGGAGGGAAAACTCCCAATTCTTTTGAACGGAGGTGAGTTGGCTGGTGGGACACTGGGCTGCAGTGGTGGGACACTGTTACTCTTCCTGCTCTGCCAGGACCCTGATCTCCCTTCACAAGTGCATTCACTAATGCTACTGGAATCCACAGCTTTTGCCAAAAACATTGCCTTTTCCCCCCCGTTTCTTGCAAGCTCCACTGTTATCAGCTGTGGTGCACAGAGCTCAGGGCTGGCTCCTTGCCTGAGCCTTCTGGGCAGTCATTTAGGTTGAACTTAGGTGAGCACCCACACAGTGCTCTCAGCAGACGATGGTCCTTTCCCCACTTCCCTGGCAAGGTTCATCCTTGGCAGTTTGATCCCCAGTCGTGGTTGGTTTGGAGGTAGTTCTCCATTTTTATGGTAAATGCTGTGATGGAAAGAATGTCTGCTCCCTTTGCTCCACCCAAAGGAAGCTGTTAGGGCTTGGGAGGTTAGGTCTGATGATGTGAGGTCCTTGGAGAGGGAACTTTCAGCAGCAGCAAGGATCTGCTATCTGACTTATTCTCAGGAACTGATTAAGCTCCAA
>NW_010322706.1:0-279 GCF_000700745.2 Antrostomus carolinensis
TGGGGGAGCAGGGTGGAAGAGCTGGTGAAATTGGAAGTGCTTTTTCACTGAAAAGTGCCCCTTTTTGACAAAAACCGAAGTGTTTCGAATCATCTTTTATATGAATTTCAGTAAAACTTTATTCCAGGAAAGGAGGAATAGATCTGAGGCAGCCCAGCGTTTGCAGAGCAGATCTGGGAGGTGGGGGCTGGCTGAGTGAATTACTCGTGTATGCTCGAAGGTCAGGGACCTGGATATTACAATCAGCTGAAAATTAGAGGTTTTCCTTTTTTTTTTTTT
>NW_010322706.1:297-8415 GCF_000700745.2 Antrostomus carolinensis
TTTTTTAATAATTTGAATTAGTCTCAATATGTTTGCTCTTGTTCCATTTTTTGTATGGAAAAATATTTAGAATAGTTGAATTTTGGCAAAATGGAATATCTGATTCCTTCCGTCCCCCATCCTTTGCACGAGGGTTTTGAAAATTGTCTCGGATGCTGAGGAGCAGGGATGCTGGGAGGCTGGCCCATCTTGGGTTGGAGTGTTAACGCTGGGACTTCCTAGAGAGCATTTGGCATTGCTGGTCCAAAGCTACCGAGGAAGTACAAACTTATTAAGACTCCTGATTACATAGCAGAAGCAGTAGTGCTCTGTCAGGTGAAATATTTAGTATTGTTCTCTGACATCATTTATTTGACAGGTTTGTCCTGTTTCCCTCTTAATTCTGAGGAAAAAGCAGTCCCTGCAGGAGCTGAAATTTTTCATGAGTGAGGTCGTAACAGCTCTGTGTTGGCCAGTGCTCTGTGTGTTGGGGATTTGCAAGAAGAACAGATTGCCCAAAGAGCTCTGTTCTGTGGTTTCCAGGAACGCAAAGGCATTAATATATGTACAGTATCAGTTAGAGATGGGGCTGGCTACTGTTTGGTGGTAGATAGGAAGTCCCGAAAAGAAAAATTACCATTAAATTATTAGGAAACAGCAAAGAAAGACTTATTGACATGGCTTCATTAATGCCTGTAGCCACTTTCTGCCGGCACTGAGGAAGGCCCTGTAGGAAGTCTATAAGACACTCTGATGCCCACAGCACATCCTGAAGATCCTTCCTGAATCCCAGCACCTAGTCTCAGTGAGAAGGTATGACCTCTTCCATGCAGGGATGTCAGTTTTCCTGTGTGTGGTGACAACAGCTACCTACTGTGAATAAATTAAGATTGTTCACTTAATTTGAAAGTAGGTATTTTCTCCCAGAGGAGACCTGTGCGTAAGTCTGGAGATGTCGAGGCTCCCACTGAAGAACCTGGGTGTCCCTATGTTTGTAGAAGGGGAAACTGAGGTACAGAAAGGTGCCATTTAACAGGTAGGTGTGAAATTGAAGCACAAGAGTTAACTCCAAATTGTTTGGTTTAACTTGTAGCTATAGCAACTTCCTAAACAAAGGTCAGCCGAAGTGTAACCAGCAGCTTATTCAATGTCCATGAAACACTCTGAGTTCCTCTGATCACAGACATAGTGAAAAAGGAAGTAGCACAGTCTGGTGGAAAGGAAATAGAGGGGTAAGCAGGTGTTGAGGTAGTACTGCTTGCGACTGCGTAGCGTCTCCTTGGTGAGGCTCTGGCAAAATGTCTGTGGCTTTGGCCAGGCGTGCTGTTCCACTCTGCCGTGGGGTGACAGCGGCGGCAGAAAATGAGCTGCTTCGTCAGGAGAGTTCAAACCTTGGCATGCTTGTGGCGAGATCCCATGGCAGTTTACTGAAACGGTCAAGGGGGGCTAAAACAAGAGTTGTGGATAGCTTATTGACATGTGGGTTGAGAGTAACCTCGATCTCTGCATATATATGGAAATGACACCTGAGAGTGGGGACTCTGGTTTTGCTGACAATGTCACATGACGTTGTGGTGCTGAGTAGTGAAAGGCAAATTTAACCTTGGAGGGAGATGCAGGTTCCTGACTTTGAGTGTAAGACATGAAGAGGTTTTTGGGTAAGGTGGTGGACTCAACAGCATTTGGAGTCTTTACATTGAGGTATCTTTTTACAATCTATACTTTAATTCAGCATCTTGGAGAAGTGCTGAGGAGTGAAGATGTAGGAATCCCTTTGGCCTTGTTATTTCTGGATCTACTTATTCCCACACATCAAGAGCTCTGGAGAGGAGGAGTTGTTTTGCAGTGTCCTAAATGTCCTTGTAAGACCTGTCCATTTGGTTAAGACAATGACTGTACCCAGCTCACGTGCTTCAGGCTGCCAGCAGTCACTGCATTGTGTCCAGGAAGGGTATTTCCTCTCATGGTGTAATTGGCCAGATTAATTTAGTCTTTGCCTTCCTCCAAAGCCTTAGAAATGAGCCACAATCAGGGACTTACCATGCAAGGAAGGAGGAAGTTTGAGGGGCGTGGGGAAGAGGGAGAGGAGACTGTGCATTCCTCCTGGGGGCAAAAACCCCATCTTTTTGCTGTCATCATGTGCCTTGATGGCAAGTCTTGTTTGAATCCTGAGATAGTACTTACCGCAGAGTCTGGGGCCGGACTTTGTAGGTTTTCTCTTTCCTCTGCAGCATGGGATTGGTCACTAAGGGTTATCTGCATGAGATAACCCTTGTTAGAACAGTCCTGTGCCAGTTTTGGACTTGCCACACTGGCTGTGACATGATTTCTTGTGCTCTTTGTTCACGATATGCAAAAGGACTGAAGGACTTCTGTTGTTATCCAAGTTACTGAACTCTGTTGCAAGAAACTGCATGAAATTTTAATAAACTGTGATATGCAGGAGGTTTGACTAGACTTTAGGCAGAGTCCTTTCTGTTCTTAAACTTTCTGACAGCAGGAAAGAAGTTTTTCCTCACAGAAGATGAAGGGAAAGCATCTTGAAAAAAGCTCCTAAGAAAGAGAAGCGTAATATATTGAGAAGGCTTAAAGGGTAGTGGCATGAAGGAGAGCTGCTTGTTCTGATGATGAAATCATAGAAGTAATGGGAAACTTTATTGTTGCCAGTTGTACTTTAGGATTCTTTGTTTCTGGATTGCCTTTAATAAATGCCATGTTTAAGAAAATTAAATTAAGTTGTGTTGTTTTGTTTTGTTTCTTTTTTCCATCTCAGGCAGCTTGCTATTACATGATAAGACAAGAGAGGTTACAACATGACTAATTAAAGGGCAGCAGTGCTTCATTCCATATGGCTAATTACTCCGTAGAAAATAGGTCAATTACTGGGAGAAATTGTTTGCCAGCAAGAGGCGGGAGAAGCCTCTGTTCCACTCCCCACCTTCCTTGTGTGGGAAGCGCTCCCCACCTCCGTAGGCAGTTGTAACACCTCGATGAGCTTTCAGATGCCAGAACCATGTACTGCAGATGGGGAAATGGCACCTGAGCAAACATGTATGCAATCCCTTCTGTCCTGTGCATTCCTGTGTAGCCACAAAGTCTGACAAAGGTGTTCCTAGGTTGGTTCTGGAGTGAAAGACGTGAAGCTGAACTGTCCCAAAGTGGGAGTTCTCTTTCAAAATAAAATCTGCCTCTTGTGAAAGGTGACGTATGGTATTTTTCCTTACTTCTTCTGAAAGAAGATTTGTCATCTAGGTAGCTAATGTTTTCTGACGTAAAAAGTATTATCTGCTTGTGACTTGTTTGGTATGGGTTTGCAAATGATCCCCTTTTACTTCTCGGATCTGGTTCCTGTATGTGTTTTAGTGTTCTCTGGTGACTTTATTGCCTGCCTGTGTTGGCTTGTTCTTAGCTCTACAGGCTCAGTACAGATTGGGTGGGGGGTGGAGGGCTGGTTTGCCTTGTATGTCAGAAATAAACTAGTCTGCTTTTCACATTTCCATGACAGTACGTGAGGCAGGAGCATCCAGATGGTTTCTGAGTTCCTAGGTAAGGTAGTTGTGCAGGCAACCAGAAGAGTCCTGAAAGAAACCCAGACTGGGCAAAGGCTTTGGCTCTAAAGGAACAGATTACCAACATCTGTGCCAATTGGGAGCAACATGCTCTTTCTAGTTAGTCAGGGTGCTACGTTCCTGGTTGTAAATGATACACCCCATAATGTCTAGTGCAAGGCAGAGCCTATGCACCTCGTTGTCCAGCTAAAACAAGTGTGAAACACATGTATTTGCAGGTGTGTGCTGCTGCTCTTTAATATGACCTTGGAGGCTAAATAAAAGCTAGACTGCTTTAGAGATTTGTTTGTAGGCATATCTGAATGAGAATACCTATCGGTTACTAGTTCAGAGGTGTCTAATCATTGTATAAAAAAGAAAAGCATTTTATGTTACCCTTTCTTTTGTTTTGGATTTTTGTTTGTGTTACTGCACAAGAGTTTCCTACAACCTTATTTCAAAACTCCCCCACCCTCACAGGCTTCTGTCAAAGCTGGATTAGCCTCGGAGGGAGTCTTCCTTACCACAGATATGTGTTGTCTTGCTTTCATTGCATAAGATCTGAGCATTAGTAGTCATTAGATAAGTGTTGATAGCCTAGAGTCTGCTGGTTGACTCATTCCTTGCTGGATCTTTGCTCTCAGGTGCCCCGTGTATTCAAGGTAGCCTGTATGGAGGACTTCTGGGAGCATGAAGGAGATGATGAAGTGTTTCTGAAGGAGGAAGCTTTCTCTTTAACTTAGGTAGCTGTGACATAGTGCTGTGTGTACTGGTAAGTGCCTTCTGGGGATGGTGAGTGTGTTTTATTTGGTGGGTTTTTTTCACCCTGAAGATAGTCAAACTCATTCAGCTCCACCAACCTAATCTGGGCTGAGGAATCTTGGTCAGGGCTGTGTCTATACAGAGCTCTAGGTAGAGTGGTTTCTTGCTGCTTACAGCAGAAAGTGCCTGATGATAGTGGTGTATGTGTCTGTTTTCCTCTCCCGCTAACCAACCTAGCAAAGTCGGACTTGCTTAACCCACGGGGCCCATGTCTTTTCTTTGTATTTTGTGTCAGTGGAGGTTTATGGTAAGGATGCTTCCAGTAAGTTCTAGAGGAAGAGATTCTTTTTGTGATTTCTGGTGTTTTCAAGAGTTGTATATAGTTTCCCCTAGTGGCATGATAGATACCATGTGATTTGGTTTATTTTGATCCAGCAGTTCTTTCCAAGGCAGATCTTGCAATTAAGCTTTTAATTGGAGGTGGACTTGCACAAGAGCCACAGGATGTAGGGCACAGTTTATAGAAGTGCTTGAATGTCTACTAAGAACAGAGGAGCCACTGTGAAGGTAATGTAATGATTCCTTAGCAATATAGAGCTTGGCTGTTGCTGCTTTTGGTTTTCCTTTGCTGCTTAATGCTTTACCATGGAGATGAGATACTGAGTTTCCAAAACAGCTTCAATCACTTGAGCTGACAGAAGCTAGCATGGTGTCAGGAGCACCCTGGGTAGCTAAGCCATTCCCCTTCTGTGCAATGGAAGATGCAGGTGCATATGTAAAGTAAGCAGTTTATTATATTATATTATATTATATTATATTATATTATATTGGCATATAACTTGTGGATGTGCAGAAAGTCAACTGCTAGAATCCAAGTCCTCCTGTCAGATAATTATATCTTTTTGGAAACAGTGCCTGAGTTTGTATTGTGAGGTATTACTGCTCATCATAAAGGCAACTAAATGCTTGATTCTTTTGCGGAGTAGCTAGAGTGTAGTTAGTTTTTCAAAGATCAGATCAGTAAGTAGAGTGTATTGATTTCTAAAAGTCACGTATGCACATGTTCTGATGCCCCCTTGATTTTCATGGTGTGAACTGCAAGAGCTGTGATTAATGCTTAGTACTTCAACTTCAAGTTTGGGTATGCTACCTTGTGTGCAGAGCAGTGGGAGTTGGTTTTTTGTTTTCTTGTTTCTTTTCCCAGATACACATCAGACATAGAAGACAGGAAGGTATCACGTTCTGATGGGAGAAATTTAGTGTTTTTGATTTGAAATCCTTGTTTGAGAAACAAGAACTGGACAATGTCATGACAATGATTAAAATTTGCTGCACTTTGGACCAGGGCTTAGCATTGCTTGGAGTACTAAGAAGCTGTAAGTGCTAACACCAGTACTTCCACTGCATCTTTCATCTGAGAATTCTCAATTCTTAATGAATTTTCAATGTGTTTCTGTGAGGGTGGTATCATTAGTGTCATTTTGCAGACAAGCAGATAAAATAAAATGCTTGTATAAGCACATTGAGCAAGCCAGAAAAAGGCAGGAATAAAATTGAGGAATACTAATGTTTCAACCTGTTTTTGAGCTACTATCTTGTACTTTCTCTTTTGCCAGAAAAGAGACTAAAGGCTTTAATTTTGATAGCTTCCCTTCCCCCCCCTTTTTTCCCATTGGGTTAGGCAGCATAAAAGTGAGACATTATTATGCAACATATCTAAGTTTTCATGTGATAACTTGAAAAGATGGTAATCAGATAAGTTGCTAGGCAACAGTACCCTGCCTTCAGTTACCAAAAAGCCAGTGAGTTTGCTTTCATGATGTAACACATGTTCTATACTTCTTCATAGAGCAAGTGTAGGTGGAGTTTTGTAAGAGTTGCTCCTTTTTAACTTACCTGCTGCTTAACCTGCCATATTGCAACATCAAATTTGACCCCAGTTTTAGGGAAAAGTATTAATAGAACCTGAAATCAAAAGAAAAAAAAAAGTTAGATGAGCTCTTAAAGATAATGAAGTGTATGTAAGTGTGTATAAGTAAATAACCATTCCCTCCTGTGGGTCTTTGATGGTTCAACAGCTTACGGAAAGTAGTCCGTAGGTTATTCTTGGGACCATGAAAAATAGGAAAATGGGTGAGAGATTTATGCTAAAAAGTAGATGGCAGGGATATTTGGTAAATCGTGAGAAGTCTTAAAACACTCACAGTGGCCTGTTGACCCAAAAATGTTGAGAGCCATGGCAATGCATGAAAACTAGAATGTAAACCCAGCTGGTTTATTTTCATTACCTTAGCAGGAACAGAATGGAAGGAACATAAGCAGGGATGCAGGTACAGGGAGGAAAGAGTAAGAGTCTGATAATGTAAAATACATCTAGCAGCATGAGGGAGTTTGTGTTTGATTTTATTTTTTTTAAGACAGATTGCAGGATTGCAGAACACATTTCTGCTTTTGGTGATAAATAGCCACAGAAGTATTTGCAGATACTGTAGTTGGGGGGGGGGGGGGGGTGCAGGCATCTGCCCAGACCTCTTCAGTTATTGGGTCGTGGCTTGGCTTTTAAAGGAAATCTGAAACTCTGGAGATCTAATGTGCTTCTCAAGGCTTTGCCAGGAGTTTTCATCAGAGACAGTGGACCCATCTGGAGCTATCTGGGAAAGGATGCATCTAACCTTGGAAATCACTTGTTTTTCCTTGGGTAACTGCAGATTGATGCTTTACAGAGTTGTTTTTCCAGTTATTTACATGGTGGTGTTTTTGTTCCAGAAGAGAGGTATTTCCTTTTCAGGATGTGAGAACTGTGTAGCAGTGTATGCCCTAGGTATCTCTCTGAGGTAATTCAGTCCCTTTGGGAAGGAAATTCAACCAAACCTACCATGTTTTGTGCTCTGTGTACCAGTGTAGGTTCAGAGATGTTCAGACCCCAGCTGGTCTGTGTGCGGGTTCAAAAGCCCTCATCAAAAGGTGTGTTGGGACTTCAGTTGACAGTGAAATTGGTATCACCCTCTGTGTAAGTCCTGTCAGAGAGAGGTGAGAAGACAGATGCTCACTTTCTATTTCAAAATTTGTCACTTTCTTCCTAGGAGAATCCCAGATAAGTCATGGAGTGGTGTTGTGAATTGGTTTCTCTGTGGTAGGGGAGTTTATCGCTGCATAGTTGCATGGACCTGAGCTTTCTTTTTTGGAGCACATTGGAAATAATTAAGTGTAAATACTAAAATAGACAGTTGAATGCACAAGTAACCACTTCCCAGTCAGGAATTTGCTTTCCTTTTTATTTGCTTGTTCTCTGTATTCTCAGCTGATGAGCACTACTGCTGAATTATACTAATGTGCAGCCCCCAACCTGCTGACACCAGGAATGTTGGTGTCTGTGTCAGAGGAGCAGTCAGCGCATGGGCGAGTGCTGTTTTGGGAAGCCTGAGTCTGGCCTAATAGTGGATTTTAGATTTTAACTATTTCTGTAAATACAACTGAATGGTCACACCACTTTTGGGTGTTTTTGTTTGCTTGTTTTTCCCCTACTACAAACATTATTCGTTTTTAATCAGTAGTATTTCAACACAGAAAGTTCATTTATATACAAAAGAAAAAACAAATCCCCTATTCTGAACAGCGAAAGTGATGTATTAATCGTGAGCTTTAAGGTTGAAACTATCTTCAGCTCTACCTCTCTGCTCGGGTGTATTATGACATAGTCTTTGCTAACAGAGTTTCTTCAATGATTATTTTCTTTCAAGTGTAGATACATATGTAACTAAAGGTATGGTTTCTCCAGCACTTTAAGTTCATACAAATGAAGTTTTGTGGTGAAAAAGGAACTTCTTCC
>NW_010322706.1:8432-28479 GCF_000700745.2 Antrostomus carolinensis
GAGAGGTGATACAGCTGAGAACTAACAGGCATTAGAGCAGCATAGGGGTACCACTCAAATGGCTGATGAGTTCCTTAGTCTGGCTGCTGGTGAAGCCCCATGGATGGCCCGAGTGCTGGTGCCAGGGAAAGGGCTGAACTGAGTGGGACTGCATTGTCCTAAAGTTAGGTTGGCTTCAAGCCTTTTGTAATTTTCGTATTTCTGCATTGAAGAAGTTGGGAGTATGTTGCAGTTGCTTATTTTGTATGATTTTGTTCCTCACTCTTCTACAAATCAAATTATAGACAAATAAATCTGAGTATGTAAATATCATCCTCAATGTTCTTGTGATTCTAGGGAAGCACTTTCTAAAATTTTGTTTGTGTATATCTGATATATAGTTCAGTAGAAACCTATATCCAACTGTGACAAAATGCATATAATGAAAATAGAATACGTGCAAATAATTTTTAGGAACATCAACTTCAGAACGATTTATACCAGAGCTAGCTACCAACCACATTCTTTTCCAATCTGATGTACAAATACCTCGCTGTTAACATAGCAACTAATTCTCATGGTAAGAGTATCTCCAAAGTAGATGCAAGCCTCAGTGTATGGGCAGAAGGTGCTAAATGTGTCTCTCTAATACCCGTGTTGCATTGATTTAATTAGAGGTTTTATGCTATTCATCACTCTGTTAATCTTGGTGGGAAGGTTTTGTTGGGGGAGGATTAGTTATTTAATCTGCATTTTTAATTGGAGTGTTTTTGTAGTTCAGTGTTATGAAATAAAAACAGTGTAGGTTTTTTTTTTTAAGGAAAACATTTCTCTTTAATTCCTTTTGGACTTTGGTGCTCGAAAACTCTGAGGTTCAATAGGGTAATGTGAAGATCCCATTTGTTTCACAGTCTGACACATAAATTTTCTTGATCTGTAACTTCTTCACATGCAATTAATCTAGAAAAATACTATGTATAGACAAGTCCTTGGAGTCTAAGATCTGTGAGGCTGATGCGAGTATGATGTTAGATACTTGTGTGTTGGAGCTGACACCTAAAGGTGTGACTTCTGTGAAAATTTGGAGCGTGGTATCCTAAATGTCAGCACTAAAAGCGAAGAAGTACAGCCCCAGCTGACGGGCTCTGTTTGCTCTGGTGGTGCAGCCCTTCTGCCCAAGCCCAGCACAGAAGTGAAAGGCAGTTGGGTCACTGGAGCTGGGGAGAGGCAGTGCTGGTGCCCCCAGGAGCAGGCTGAGGTGGCGGGTGGGTGGCAGTGGCAAGGGCCTGCTTACATGAACCCCATGCTCTGTCCCAGACTGGGCAAGAAGAAAAGGGTGATCACTGGAGACGTGAGAAGGAGAGGAGGTGGAAGAAAGAGGGAGGCAATGTTAGCAGAGGGAGGATGGGGATGAAAAGGAGTCAGCAGTGGGGCTTACTTCAAAAACTGGGAGATTGGTTGGGAAAACGTAGATAAAGCACTTTCTGGTAGACCCTTCAAGGGTTAACTGAGAGTATCAGTGAGGAACCTTTGGTCACCGTCTCCAGTGAAGTTGCTCTGTGTGTTTGCTGTGGCTGGGATCCAGAAGGACAGTGAAGAGTCAAAAGGCTCAGCCTCACCAGAGGAGGGGCAGCTGCCAGGGAGCCGCCCTGGTCAAGGGGCAGGTACAGGAGCCCGCATGAGTCTCTGAAGAAGTCAGAGGTCTTGCAGGGCCCAATGTACCAGGGCTCAGCTATCCATACACACAGCTATTCCAGTGTTTAAAGCCTCTCATGCACTGTGCTTCATTAAAATTAAACTGTACTTCTCTGGTTTAGGAAGGCTGTCTGGTTGGTGTAATAGCTGTTGGTCACACGCACCTGGTCTGAAAACAGCTGGTGTCTGAAACGGCTCGGACCTGCTGGAGGCAACCTGGTCGACCCGTGGATGCTGTGAACGAGAAGCTGGCCAAAAAGTGGAAGAGCTCCAGGATTCCTCCCCGGAAAAGGTAAGGGCTGGAGGGTAAAACCAGCGGGAGTGCACTTGCAGACCAGAAAACCAGAGCAGTTCTCTTGAGTATAGAGCTGACTGCGTTGTAGATGGGACCTTTGAAATTTAAGTATGTAGAGTGCATAAAGGATGGTCAAGGCATGAAGTTACATCCATCGGTTCAAACTGCAAGTTGCTTTCTGTAAGTAAGATCACCATTTGCACGCATCACGCTTGATTTCTGTCTGCTTTGAGTGACATCATTCTGATTGTTCATAATTCATATTGCCAAACTTATTCCAGTGTTTTTGTCTCTTTAAAACCTCACACTCAAATAGCCTTAGGCACTTAAAACAATCAGGACAGTGGAGCAGTATCTCTGAGCTAAACCAGAGCAGTAGGTAAAGAGTGGAGAGTTGCTCTCTCTGGTGGTAAAAGCACAGGTGTGAGTTGGGTGATGAGGAATCTATTCTTGGCTCTAACAAGCAGTGCAGTCTCTGCACCTGATTCACCAGTGTGTTACTCTACTAATCTTCTTGGGCTCATCTTGTCACTCTCCTGTATCTATGGCAGTCTGTTACACTTGCACAGAGTGGATCTAAAATGCTATCAGACTGAAATGGTGATTTATATCCCAGAAGAAAACTTTATATTGATCCTGGTAGATGGGCTGGACATTGTGGAACCAAAACAACAATGTCCAGACTCTGCAACTTTTTCAGACCACTCTGTGTGTCTGCAGTTTGCGGTGTGGTGCCCTAACAGGAGGCTAAGCACAAGTGCTCTGCTGCAGCTTGCAGGAGTTCAGGCTATAACTTCATTAAAATTAAACTGTACTTTTCTGGTTTAGGAAGGCTGTCTGGTTGGTGTAATAGCTGTTGGTCACACACATCTGGTCTGAAAATGGCTGGTGTCTGAAACGGTTGCAGCTATAGTATTGTTTTTCCTGTTGTGGATAAGGTTCCATGGGTAGGTCATGCAAAGTACTTTAACTGGAAACTCACTTTGAATATGGAGGTGCTACATATATAAAATTTGGACTCATGTAGCACCTTCCTCCCTCAGCCTATCCTGTCTCAGGGATCTCGCTACCCTCTCTTAGTGGTAGTGCCCAGGAGATCCTGTGTGAGGGTATTCTGTTGTCCCATTCTTGTAGGTATTCTTGCTCTGATAGACCCCCGTCCCTCTCTGAAACTGGAGAGTAGACCCAGTCGCCTGCTGAAGGAAAGGAGTAGACTTAATTGTGGAAATACTAACAGCGTGGATAAGCAGGGTAAGCTGCTGCCTCCAGCTCTGACTATGATCTTACTGCCCGGGTAAGCTTACTGCCCAAGCTACTGCACAAGTAGCTGAATACAGGGCTTCAGTTGATCAAAAAGTGTCATCTACTGAGCAGTAAAGTCCAGAGCAGTGCTGCAAGGTTATGACAAAGCAAATGTCAGCGGCTTCCCAGGAAAGCTGCTAGTGATGGACCAGTCCTTGGAATGAGTCCAGCCATTTTGTTAATGATGGAGCCATGAGTACTTCTGAAGAAAGCTGTGTCTGGCAAGCGCTCTGGTGTACGGTACTATTGCTGTGAGTAGAGCAAATGCTGCTTATCGCCTGCCCTCAAGAACCATCAAAGGAAGCACAGACGTCTCCTATTACTGTTAAAACAAAAACCGAGCACCGTGTGGGCACAAGAAAACATAGATCCATTGGCAGCAGAACAAGACTATGAATTATTCATTCCTGCAATGCCTTCTGTATGTTCCATCCACTCAGGCTGTTCAGGATGCTATCTGCTGGAGATGCAGAGAGATCTGCTTCCAAAGCCATGGGACATGACCCTGCAGACTGTGATCACCACTCCATTCAGCTTGTCCTCCATGAAGCTGGCTTGTGTGTTGTTGTGGCATCATTAAAGACACAGAAGTAATGTTTGATCATCCCGTGGGATGTTGGTAGGAACTCAGAACACCAACGAAATTGGGGCATGTCTGGTAGTGCCAGCCTGGAATTGGCTGTGATGTGAGGGCAGTGAGTTAGGACCAAGGTGAAAGCACTGACTGCTCCAGCTCATTTTGCAAAAGAGAGGTAGGGGGCTGCATCTTTTGCATAGTATTGCTTTGTTTTTGTAAGAGAACTTACATGATGTCAGTTTGTTCCTAGCTGTGTCTTGTTGAGGAGCCTAAGTGTCATGTGCTAAAAGTTCCCTGAGCACAGGCAGAATTTTTCTCTCCATGCAGAGTGCTTTAGTGGAGAGAAGTGTATTTGAGTGGCTGTTTGGGAACATCTCTGAAATATGTAGGTTTTTTTAACTTGTTTACTAGTTGGCATTTGTCTATGTAATGGTTGTCAATTGGCAGCTGAAGTTGAGAGGCACTGAGGGCTTATGGAGCTGAACAGACTAAATCTCCTGTGATTCTTCCATGAACTACTCTAAGCTCAGGTAAGATGTGCCCAGTGCGAGAGAAGGCATTGCTGAAGGTTTATTCAGGGGCTTTTCCTTAGCATAAAATTCACATACTTAGATGCGGAGGGGGTTTTACTCTTTTTTTTTTTTTTTTCTTTTCCCTCCTGCTGATTGCTATGAAGATTCCTTCAGCCATTTCACCTACCCAGGCTGTGCAGTGCATGCCATACTGCTGACTTTTGAGCATTTATCCCAATTTTCCTTCTGCATCTTCTAGAGTTGCTCTTGGCTATTAGGCTTTTGCTGAGGGATACTGAGATTTTTAGTGCGGCAAAAGCTACCTGTAACTAGCAACTGCAGTAGAAATTACGGGCTTCTTAAAGCAAAAGTTTAACCCTTGCATTTACAGCTGTCTTGTAATGTGCCCTACCCCATTTTGAGAGCACTTTAAATGTTCTTAAAGAGCTTTGAGGAAAATAAGTGAATCCTCAAATCATTATCAGTCAAAACAAGACACTGTAACTTGTGTCCAGAACAGTTTTCAGCTTCTCATTATGCCAGCTACCTGGATTTGCCCTAGAGTGGCAAAATCTTTGGAGCTGACCTAGTCCAGAAGCTGAGGGAAGCTGTGGAGGCTAAGGTAAAATCCCAGACTGTGTTTGAGGAGTCCTTCCTGAGAGAACTGGTGGAAGCATCCTGGGGGCAGGATTGATCAGCTGGGTTGAGAGGTGGGGTATGTTTCACAAAGAGGGCTCTCAAGGAAGAAGGGGTTGGTCCTGAAGCAGGTAAAACACGTTTGTCCTCCTGTGGTCTTGACAGAATTGAGAAGACAATAGACTGGAAGAATACTTTTTTTTTTTTTTTAAATGAGCAAAAGAAGTAGATAAACAGAACAGGTGGTGGATTTGTGGTTGCCATAGTGATGTAGCTGTGAAAGCTTTTGTGCGGCTGAGCTTCGCCCTCACTGCAATCACACTTGAAGGCTATGAGTATTCAGCTTTCCTGCCAGGGAAATGTAAATATACATTAAACACGGAAATGGCTGAAAATGCAACTGCATGTTTGTGATTTGTTGTTTGCTTTGTTACCTTAATATCTGGATGTTGAGAAGCTCAGCTCCATTGTGGATTATTTCTCCTTTGTCTATTGTCCTGCACTGAAACAGTGCATGAAACTGTTGTAACACCACAGTTCTTGCTGCACCAGCCAGTGATATGTTGACCTCTATCCTTTGCTTTCTTTCATCTGTGCATACACACACCTCCCACAACACTGATGCCTGTGACTCTCTGCTTACCCTCAAACATGCACTGATCAAGAAACGTATGCCTAACTCTTTCAGGGCGTGCTAACTAATTAGATCACACCCTGTGAAACTTGGAGAGCTGTACTTCATGCTGTTTGTAGCCATCACCTCACTTGTTCCTGTGGGCCACAGAGGTGGACTGCATATGACATTAAACCGTGGATTATTTTAAAGGGCATTTTGAGAATATTTTAATAGTCAAAAAATACTACCTTTGGGGAATTTTTGGATATGGAGGGAGCTGTTTGTGACTGTGAATGGTTGAATTTGAGAGCCTTTAAACCTGGCTTTCAAAATAAGTTGGAGTGCAGAATATTTCAGCATCTCAGTTGATGGATTACCAGTGGCTCATAGAGGTAGAGGAAGGAAAACACTCAGTGTGGATGCTGGATGCACACACCAGACAGTTCGGCACGTACCAGTCCTGCATACCCACTTGCACAGTCTAAGTCTTTGTGAGTCATGGGCATTTGTGCCTTTTCTTCTTCCTTTTCACTCGTGCTGCTGTAGGCTGCTTTTCTTGCTGTCTCCCTGAACAAATCTCCCTTACCTTCAGCATTTGTTTTGCTTGTCTGATGGATGTAATGGGTCAACTCTTCCCTTTATAGAAAGAAATGTTAATTATTTTCAGAAGGATAATTAGGTTGCTAATGAGAAGCTCTACTGCAGTAATATTTCCTTTAATTACTCACTCTTAAGTGCTGTACAGAAAAGCTCATTGAATATGCTGTTAAGTACAAATGATTGTGTCTGGCTTAGAGATGCATTTTCAGGCTCCCTGAAAGAAATGCTTGGTAAACTTGGGTATCCATGTGACACAGATGACTGAGCAAATGACACTGGTGCTGAGAGCCACCTAGTCGTGCAGCCTTTTTGGCTCTGTGTGAATTCAGTGCTCTGCAAGTGGCTGGCTGCACTTGCTCTCTGTGTTCCAGTTTTGCTTGATGGCTTTTGGCAGTATCGGTAACCAATTATGCTACCTGTCAAACTAATCTATAGTTAGATGTGACCCTCACACCAAGTAGTTTAGTCTAATTAGCCAGATAGCAGCCAGAGACACAGAGAGGTGGAGTCACTCATCCAAGATCATTTTGCAGATCATGGCAAACCTGGTAATAATGCAGAGGTTTTGTCAGTCCCATGTTAGTGCGCTGCACTATTTGGCCCCTTGTGCCTCTCTTAGGGCCAGCACAGCTCACTGTAGGACTTGTATCAGTTTGCATACTGCTTTGTGAGGCAGCACAGCTGCTCAGCAACGCCGCCCATGCCTTGGCACTGACTTAGGAAGGTCCTTTTGCTTCTCCATCTGAGACCTGGCTGCTACTTTCTCCTCTCCTTTTTTCACTCTTAGTTGTAGAAATCTCAATGCCTTTTAGAATCACTCTGAGAGAACTACTGTATTCTAGATGATATTTTAGCTTTAGTACTCCCAGGATGAAAGGTGTTGGGGTGGATCTCCGGCATCCCCTGCTTTTTGAGTGCTGAGCCTTCATGCAGCTCTGCAAAAGAGCTTCACTTTTTGGCAGCATCCTCTGGTGTCCAGTCCAATTCTTGAGTCTGTTCTTAGCCAGACTCTTTATTAGAATTCTTTACACACTGTAGCTCTACCAGGGAAGATGGTGAGGGAAGGTGGCTGAATGGGGACCACTTCCAGGCATCAGAAGATGCTCCCTGTGCTTATATACTGATTATCATAGACCCAGTTGGAGAAGGAAGGAAGATACGTCAATGTTGTGGATGAAGTGCAAAGCTTCATACGTTGTACTGTGCCATTAAAGTATCTAAGTGCAGGTGACCCTGAAGAGTGACTTAGGCATAAGAAATACCCAAGAAAACTATTATCAGCATGAGATAGCAAAAGTCACCCTCCAGTTCTTTTCAGGACTGCTAGAACAACTTGTATCTACGCTCCACACATGCACAACTGCCTTGGCTGTGGTGTATTCATTTAGAAGTTAACTTTGCATACGTAGCATTTAAGTTAACTTTACGTATCTTTAGAGCTGTAGGAACTCTGAGAGGCAATGAAGATATGGTGAAGCAAGTTGGTTAGCTGCAGTGTACACATAACTTCTAAGTTAGTACAAGCCCATGCACGAAGAACATACTTGAAAAATGTCAAGGTATCTATTTTGAACACCTTGGCATTGCTAGGAACTGTTGTGCAAAGTAGTGGAAATAGTGCTGCTTAGCATATGTGTAATGTGACGGGTTTGTTGTTGCATGTATCAAGACCAGTTATATAATGGAAGCACATTTAGGTTGTTTTACTTACAGTGGGAGATAAAAACTTAAATTCTTACACATCCTACCAGTAGTGTATTGTTTAATACCTAGTGATTGTCATAAAAGTCCTGACATGCTGCAGGTTTGTGTACCTTTAGAAAGGAATGGACAAGCTGACCAGAATGTGCATCTCCAGGACTGTCAATAGTAGATGCATAATTCAGGCACGAAATGACAGCTCTTAAGCATTTTACATAAGCAGGGAAAAGATAACATATGGTGCCTCTCTGGTTCCATTTGCTATGGGTCACCTGATGTTCTGTTTGTTGAGCAGATTTTAAAGATGATTTAAAAGGAATTTAGGTTTTGGGTTTTTTGGAGAGGGTTATTTTTTTTGGAGGCCAGTGTGAGCAGTATCAAACTGTTTTACTTAAAACTGAGGAATTCTTTTCTAGTCTTATCACAAGACAGTTCCCAATGCACAGATGAGAACTGGCATCTTTGTTCAGCTGGCTCTTTGCCCAGAGGCATGAGGTACTTATTGTTTCCCAGAAGGAAAACAAGATAAAGAAAAATCTTGTTTGATGAGATGTGAAATTACGCTATGTAACCCCAGGTATTTCACTGAGGTGGATAAATCAGTGTTGTACATGCTTTAAGCGCCTCTAAGTAGGTACGGGAAAGATGCTGGAATGGTAGCATCAGGAATGCTCCAACTCCACTCTTGTCTCCACTATATGTCCACCTCCAGCTACCTTCACAGGCTCTAGTAACTACAAATGGGGAGCCTGTGGAGACAAAGCTTGTAAGGAAGGTACCTTTGCTAAGGGCCTGAAGTTCATGAATGAATTTGGGCCTCTGCATATATGTGTGTGTAAATGTTTATATGAAATTCAAAAGCTAGTAAAACTGTGTCATGCAAATAATTAATTTGTTAGAATGGCATCATGCTGCAGTAGTAGTGTAAGGCATGGTACTGGAGGCTGAATCTCAAAGAACAGGTCACTGTCAGAGGTGCATTTCAGTCGATGTGAGCTCAGTGCCTGCACAAAGGAGGCACCAGCTCCTCACTGCTTAATGAACAACTGCACCTCCTAAAATAACAAGCAGTTGTTTAAAGTATATCTTTAAACTTTTATCTTCAGGAGATGGCAAAATAAAAGCTGAAAATGTAAGTTGGGAGTTAGGGGCACCACAAATGAAGAGCTGGGCAGAAAAGCCCCTAGAAGAAAATAGTGTGACCCTGGGAAAGCCCTGCCCTGTTTGGGGGCTCTGTGGCCAGTCTTTAATGGGGCAGGACACTCTTGTCACCCCTGGCCAAGGCCATTCTGTCCAAATACAAAAGGACGGTTACATGGTTCCTGGATAAAGCCTTAGGTTACAGTTCAATGGAAAGAAGCCAGTTTAATTGCCTTTCCATTAAAAGGCCTCTACTGCTGCATATGAGACTCCAGGATGGCAGTCTTGCCTCCGTGCTGCAGAGGATGGCACAGCTGTGTTTGTTTTCTTTTCTGGTTGTGCTTGCTAGGCCCCTGTGGTGGGTTGGCCCTGGCTGGGTGCCAGATGCCCACCAAAAGCCGCTCTGTCACCCCCCCTCCTCAACTGGACAGGGGAGAAAAAATATAATGAAAGGCTCATGGGTCGAGATAAGGACAGAGAGAGATCACTCACCAGTTACTGGCACGGGCAAAACAGACTTGACTTGGTGAAAATAAATTTATATTACCAACTGAATTATTAACAATATTAACAATAGAAAGGAGGATAATGAGAAATAAAACCAAATCTTAAAACACCTTCCCCCCACCACTCCCTTCTTCCCAGGCTTAACTACTCTCCTGATTTTCCACCTCCTCCCCCCAGCAGCACAGGGAAGGGGGGTTGGGGTCAGTTCATCACACGTTGTTTCAGCTGCTCCTTCCTCCTTAGGGGGAGGACTTCTCACACTCTTCCCCAGCTCCAGCGTGGAGTCCCTCTCACAGGAGGCAGTCCTCCATGAACTTCTGCAGCGTTGAGTCCTTCTCATGAATGACAGTTCTTCATTAACTGCTTCAGCCTGGGGAAACTGAGTCCTTCTGACCAGGTGTAGAGTGCAATAAGCTTCCTCTTACAAGTTGGCAGAAATTAGTACTCGACAGAAGAGAAACTAATTATGGGTGGTGTTAAGAATGAACTGAATTTCATGTATGGGAAGTCGTGGTCTTACCACTTCCTCTTACGTGTTCCTGTCTGTTGTAAATGGCTCTGCAGCAAATAGGCTGGTAGGCAACATTGCTTCCAGGGTTGCCACTGCGAGTGTCCTGCACTTCTTAGGATTTGGCCACTAGGCTGCTGTGAGCCTTCAAAAATAAGCTTCTTCTGGGAACCAGGTGAAGTATGTTCAGCTCAGTATTCCCTTCTCTTCAAAGATCAAGTGCAATATGGTTTTCTAAGGAGAGGTAATATGTTTTGCTGGGTTAACTGATAGTGCAGAGGGGAAACAATAAGTTTCAGATACTCAGGCCATCTTTGGGCTTGAACCTGTATGAAGTTGAGTATCAGGTTTCTGTCTCTGATCTGACTAAAGTAGTAAGATCAGAATTACTGAAAACATAGACTGGGTCTGCAGTAGCTAATTCTCCCTGGCCTGAGCATTTTGCTTGTGGAGCCCAGCAGGGGGGGAAGACTGTGCACATCACAACCCCAGCTGGACAGAGCCACTGGGCCACCAACTCCTCCTCCTTTGCACTTGTGTCTCCACATATTCCTGAGGCCCCTGTATGACCATCACAAACACTTTTGTAAGGGGAATTCAGAGCTGGTGAAAGGTACTGTCTGGACTGTCCAGAGGGACAGCTGTGCTTTTGTAAATGAAAGAGAAGCTCTGACAGTGCGAACATGAACTTTCTGTATTGTGCATCAGCATGAGTTATCTGTTCTGGAAAGAGCAGTTTCCAGAGGCATGTAAAAGAATCCAGAGTCAATTGGTGTCTGGTTTCTCTTCTGGGATGGCCAAGGATCTGGGCCTATTAATGCCTGTGCTTGGATTATGAGGATGTTTTGTCAATCCTGGGGAATTAAACAAACAAATATATATGAGAAAAAACAAGAGCTATGTGTGGTTTGTAACATTTTCTTTTTGAAGCTCGAAAAACAGAATAAATGGGATTCCAGTTTCTAGATCTTACTTCTGCAGCAGCAGCAAATAGAAAGATGACATAGTATGAGGTGTTCTTTGAGGCACAAGCTATCTTTCCATGTGTGTTTGTACAGACCTATGGTACCTTGATTTACTGACACCTGGCCAATCCTTCTGGTAGTAATATTAAAGGAATATATGTCTTACTGTGAAGTATTCTGACACAGCTGAAATGCAAGGAATTCGGTTGTCTTAAACTTCTACTTTAGAAAGGTAGGATGTTTGATTTCATCTATAATGTTACCATTTGGGGCAGACTGACTATTTGGAACCTTCAGCCAGTGATGTGTGCTGCTAGCCCAGGGCTGAGACTGCCGGAGACAATATGCAAGAGCCTGTTCCTGCTGCTGATCATTTTGTCGGATAGCCATGCCCCACTGCAGTGCCAGGTTAGTGGAGATGGGTTTTAAAGTATCTGTCTTCCCTTTTTTGTAAGGGCAAAACAGATCAGTGCAGGTAGTCTGGCTATATTCAGTAATGTTTTCTTCTTTCTGCATGCAGCAGCTGCTTGGCTGTGGACAGAGGGGAGCGCTGAACTTGAGCAGCACAGTGAACTCCTGCCTGCAGAGCAGAGTAGAATTTATTTTTAATAAAACTAAAATTCAAGAGAAGCTTTTACTAATGAGCCTTCTAAGCAGTCATCTGAGACAAGAGACTGGTAGAGAAGTAGTCATGACTTACCTTGGCACCTTTTATTGTTGGGGTTTTGTCAGCTGTCTGACAGCATATGCAATCAAGAGTCATAATCTTAACTTTTCTCCCAGTGCTCTCAAGATTATTTTTCATCCCAGAGCAGCCTTTTGGCCCATATCCCACCATCTTCCTCTCCCTATTCTTCTGTATTCGAGGATCTCAGCTTCCAAGCAAGACTTGCAAAGAGCATGTCTCCTAAGCCAAGCATGGATCTGTGCTGACAGGTTAACTTTGCCACTGAGCAAAATTCCGATTCTTTGTTCCAGCTGCACTGACTCTACAAGCACTGGTGCAGGAAGATGATGTGGCGAAACTGCTCCAATGTAACTTTCCAAAGTCTTTTGTGGGTGGCCTTCTTAGGCCACTGAGAGACTTCTTACATGCCTTCTCTATCTCTTCTGACTTAGATGTCTTGTCCATACCTGAATGCTGCCTCTTCTCAGTGATTTCTCAGCAGCTCAACAATGAGAGGAAAACAGCCTCACTCTTCCAGGCCATTTTCCAGCCCCATTAAGGTTCCCAGACAGGCTTGTTTGAAGGATTCTGTTAACTCGGGGTTGGTAGCCAGACAGAGGATGGAACATGTATCCAAATTTTATCTTGTCACTGTAGTAGCTGTGGAACTCTGTGGATCTTCATTATTATCTGCGTAGGTGAAGTTAATGATTAGAAAACAGTGATGAGTTTACTTCCCTCACACCCGCCCCCTACAAGGCTTCAGCTACTAATACACTTACAATTTTACTTGTGCGCTCTTCCTTGTTTCCCTCTATTCTGCAAATACTCCAGTCTTTCCATCCTAATTCTTTTAGATCCATCTTCTGTTCTCAAGGCAAGGTTCTTGCAATGCCTTCCCCATATTAATTCTTACCAGCTTTTCCTCTCTTTCTGTGCTTTGGCTTACTGGGTCCTAGAGGAGCCAACACAAATATGGTAGTAATTTTAAAGACCAAGCCAGAAAACTGCTCTGCCTTCTACTGCAGCTGCTGTGTGTGTGGACTCAAATTCATTAATGTTTTTTTTCTCATTGTGCTTTAGCCTTTTGTGACTGTGCCATCTTTCTCCAACTAAGGGTGGAAAATGTCTTCTGTGCAGATTGACAGCTGATAGGAGTGAAGAGATGAGTAGCATTTTTACCTCCTTGCTGAGTTTAGGATTAAGAGTTAGCAGAATTTAAGGATTCTATTTTCTAAGTTGGAAGCTTAATTCATTTTTCAGGTGTTTAGCAAGTAGGTGGTATTAACATGATGCAGTTAAATTCCATGAGTCCTGAAGCAGATCCATGTTAGCTGCTATTCACAAGAGATAGTTTAGAATTTTTCAAGAAGGCTGACTGTGTATGTTGGTTCTGGGAAAAGGTGTAAATGTGATTAGGGTTTTGGCATGTACCACAGCCATAAACTGCTAGATTTGCAAAGCAGTCTGGAGCTGTGGTATTGCTTTACTTCATGATCTGGGCTACCCTGTGCTATGAAAGATGAATTCCTGGACTCCAGGCATTCAGAAGCATCTGAAGCATCCCTGTGCACATACATATAGACATTTCTGTCTTAAGGAACCTAAAGTCTTACACTTATGTTGACTAATAAATGTAGGCAAGTTTTAAAAATGTTTTCCTGTATTGAGGCAGTAAATCTGTTCATTGGTTTTATTGGGGAGACTTCAATAGAGCATGGTCATTTGGATGTGCTGCAGTCACAAAAGGAAATGTGGAAGAAAGATATAGACATCATATTAAATGGATCTGCTTTCAGAGGGGCTGTGTAAAGGCTGGAACTGAGCATGTCCTCTGGGCAGGCTGCAGGTAGGAATCCTGAATCCAATAGCAGTGTTTGTAAAAGCTCACCTCAGCATAAAAATGAATGTAGTCAGAAGAAGCAATTATAGTTAAAAAAAACCCAATAAAACAAAACATCCCCTTCAAGTAGCGGGGAAGAGAGGGCAAATAAGCAAAACAATAAGGACAACATATGTATGTCTCTGTCTATCTTTATATATCTGTACATCTGTGGATAGAATTAAAAGTTGTAGTGGGTTGATTTGCCCTTGTTAAAGCAGACATCTGTGGTCCAATCCAAACTGGAGCATGTGAGAATGGCCCAGTTCTGTGATCTGGGAGAGAGGCAGCAAGAAGTTCAGAAAGAGTTGGAAAAGAACCAAGGTGACATCCGCTGTATCAGAGGAGACATGGGACATCCTTACAACCCCAGCTCTCTGGCTTATGAGCTGGAGTGCATGGAGCTGCAGCTGGAAGCACATTTTTCAGTTGGAAGAACAAGGCTGGGAAACACCCCTGGGACTGTACCTTCATAAGCTGACTGATTGGAAAAGGAGGGAGCTGTAGGACACAGCAAGAAAAGCTTATGGACCAATGCTAAGTTAAGAAATGGATGTCTGAAGAGGTAAGAGGCTTCCTTGAATGGCAGGCAGAAATCGCCTGGCAAATACCAGTTTTGCATGGGGCACAAATGTTGAGTTATTGCTTTATTTAAAAGAGCTCATGATTGTTCAACTTCCCAGCTTTCAGAAGGCTGAGAATTTCAGTCACATTCCCCTGTGGGAAAGCTCAGCTGCTCGCTCACCCCCCTGCCATGGGATGGGGAGGGAATCAGAAGAGTAGGGTTGAGATAAAGACAGTTTAATAGGTAAAGCAAAAGCTGTGCATGCAAGCAAAGCAAAACAAGGAATTAATTTACTCCTTCCCATCAGCCGGGAGGTGTTCAGCCATCTCCAGGAAAGCAGGGCTACATCATGTGTAACGGTGATTTGGGAAGACAAATGCCATCACTCTTAATGTCTCCTCCTTTCTTCTTCTTCCCCCAGCTTTATAAGCTGAGCATGACGTCATATGGTGTGGAATACCCCTCTGGTCAGTTGGGGTCTGTTGTCCTGGCTGTGTCCCCTCCCAACTTCTTGTCCACACCCAGCCTCCTCCCTAGTGGGGTGGTGTGAGAAGCAGAAAAGCCTTGACTCTGTGAAAGCACTGCTCAGCAGTAGCTAAAACATCTCTGCATTATCAACACGGTTTTCAGCCCAAATCCAAAACACAGCCCCATACCAGCTACTGTGGAGAAAATTAACTCTGTCCTAGACAAAACCAGCGCAAACCTGAATGCTAAGCTTCCTGATACCTTGAGGAAATAAGCACTAAAAATGTAAGCCTTCTTTAGCAAAGATGTAAATAGCAACGAAGTACCCAACACAGTGGAGGGGTATGTCTGCTGTGTAGGAACTAGGCCCTAAACCCTGAGTTTTTGTTGACTTGTTTTTCAGAACAGAGAAATTCTACTAGTCTACAAAGACAGATTTACCTGAATGATGCACTTACAGGCTGCTTGTTGCTTTTTCTGAATTAAAATAAACCTGAACAGTAGAGTACAAAACTCACCACTCATTTATTTGCCCATACAATATATTTCCACTGCTGATGATGTACTTTGCAAGCCAGCGATGGCATGATTAATCCTCGTGGTATGCTAATTGTTGGGCACTGGTGGGAGAAACTGTGGGAAACTGCTCAGAGGAGCTGCCTTTCCCAGCTGTAGGCATGGTTGGCTACTTGAGGATCTTGTCAGGATCACCTCAGACATGGTGAGGTGGTCAGTAGGATTCTGAGATTTATCCTCTTCTACCCTTCCTTTCCAAGATGTTTGTACCTCTGAGGACCTGTGTGAACTTGAAATTAAGAAGATGAAGTAGCCATCATCTTGGAGGCTCCACAAGGATTCCTTTGGTGAAAAAGAATAATTTAGCAAACTGAGACTGCTCAAGCTTTCTCCTCCAGGGATGTTAGGAGGATACTTGTGGAATCACAGCAGACCTGGTTCTTTCACATCTCAGCAGTAGTATAATGTTAGGAAGGAAAATATATATGGAGGAGAAAAAAATGTTTTCTGTAGAATTGCCATCAAGAGACTGCAAAAAAGGGGAAAGAGAGAAGAAAACTTTTTATGACAGTCTCAGGCTGTGTTTCTGAAGGTGCTTAAAAGTGTTCTCCCTCCTGTTTTATTGGTCTTTATGCAGTACCTTCTGCTTGCAAGATTTAAACCTAACTCAGCTTAGATCAAGATGCTAGGTTTCTACGATCTGCAGCAGTTCTGTTCCTCCTTGATGAAGAGTGACTATAGTTGCTAGCTGCACGTGTTTATCTAGGAACCTACTATCAGTTGAGTGCTGGGAGTTTATAAAGGCTCGTGCACCAGTGAAAAGTAATACAAGGAGAGGGAAATAGTTCTTTATAGTTGTGTATATGCAGCAAGAATTTCCAATAAAAGAAGCAGCTAACTTTCTGAAATGCTGCTTTGAGCTTTACCTGTAGCAGACCAGGAGAGACTGCCTTGGATCTGTCAACAGTTCTGATTTTTTTTTTTTTTTTTGTCTTTTTACACATATTTCTGTTCTTCGCAGATTTAAATGACTTGGATTGTGTAGGGTATTAGCAGGCTAGGATTTTAGATACTCTCACTTCACTCTCTTGGTCGTAATATTCTCTTCTCTGCCAAGCTTCGTTTTCAATGTGAAATGTGTTTGGATTTTTTGTCTTTTTTTTTTTTTCCTCTTTTTTTTCCTCCGAAATCTGGCTTTCCTCCATTGTATGCTGATTCTGGCTTGTTACTGTGGATTGTTCAGAAGAGCTGGGCTAAGCATATTTGTTTGTTAATGATACTGACCTCTGTGAGTTGTCCAAATCAATTTATTACTGGAGCATTGGAGTGGACTGGTATACTTGCTTTTCATTTTGCTTTGAAAAGAAGATGGGGGCATTTGTTAAGAATTAAAAAAACCAAAACTTTTCACAGTTCTTTTCAATAAACAACTGTCTGAATTTTCAAACAGCTTAAAGAAACCATGTAAGATGGGTGACATGTAATGTCTTGACCTTAATGTTGTCTCTTCTTTACATCTGTTGGCTCTCTAATGATGATGTAAAGGATATTGGCTATGGCAAAATCTTGTGAACTCTCAGCATGTTCTCAGGATAAATTTTTTCTCTATATAGCTTTTTCCTGGTAAGCCATGATATGCATTCTATTCTTTGAATGTCAGATTTGCTTCTATCAGCTAATAAAATGTATCAAGCTCCAGCTTTCAAAAACAGCCAAGAATTTTGATTGCCAGTGTACTCAGATGCACGGTTTGAAATGAAGGGGACCAGCCCCCAGGAGCTTATGAATCAGGAAGTTGCCCATCAGGGAACTATGAGTGCTCAGACCTAGGCCTGAATTTATGGGCTGTAAACTTGCAGCAGCTTTTGAAAAATGGGTTCTAGGAACTCAGTTCTGCTCTCACTGCAGAGCATAAAATCAACCTGGTATCGTGGTTAAGATAATGGTGAACCCAGCAACGGATCACCCAAAACTGGTGGACAGCTGATACAGATGTCAATTCAGGGCAAGCTGTGCCACCCCCAGACATGCCATCTCCTTGAGGGCAGACCTGCCATAGTGCTGGCCCCTTCCCTCCGCAGTGTTAGTGGGAAGCTCTGCCTGCTCTGGCAGCAGGGTCCTGGCTTCAAAGTCTCTGCTTGTTTCTTTGAGTGCTGTAGTGTCAGCAAATGTTGGAGACTCAGTGGGGCAGCTTTTGCAAACAGGGGAGGGCAGCAGGTAAGGCATACTTCTAGCAGCAGGCTTGGAGAAGGATGTGACCTTACCTGAAAGCGATGCTGGGGAGATTCAGGGATAATAGTTCTAGATGCTGAGTTCGGACGCAGTAATTTTCACAGATTTGTCTTGCAAGTCTGCTGCTTGCTTGACTCTTGACGGGTCTTAACTTCTGTCAGGAACACAGGAAGCATCCCTCTTGGTCACTAAGTAAAGAGCTGCTGCCTTAAGTTTTTCTCAGGTTGGGGAGGTCACTGCAGGGCTAAGGTGTGTTCAAGTAACATGATGCTATGCCTGAGGCAGGGCATGGGAGGTCAGCTTCCTGCTCTTCTGCTGCCATTCATGAGATCACATGAGCCAGAAAACTATCCTTTAAACTAACAATGTCTTTATGTTTTCTCTTTGTTCTCTGCAAAGCCTCCCCTCTACACTCCCTTCCAAGAAAACCCTACCTTTCTCCTTCCCATTGTGAAATGGTGCCTTTTGGGCAGCCCACACACAGGCATTACTGGTAAGATCTACACTTCCCCATCCCTTTGGCTTAGTCTGGTAATTGGATTCATTTAATCTCCTTTTGTCGTCATTCTTTTTTACTGTATTCCAGTTCTCTTTGGAACAGATTTGAAAGATAGGCAGGGATCAGAGGCTGTCAGCAGGTACAGAGTGAACTGGGCAAGGATTGAGGAGTGGCAGGGAAATGATGGGGCTTCTAAGGGAAGGGAGCTCGAGATGGAAATGAGGGGAAAATGCAGATTGGAAATGGGCTGTGCTTTCTTACTTGAAATACATGGAGGTGTGGGTAGAACTCAGAGGAAGGGAGACAACGTGCATCCTGATGGAGGTGGAGTGCAGAGAAAGAAGCAGCAAAAACAGATGATACATTCAGAACTGACCAAAATCCCAGGGCTACAGATCCAGCCTGAAAGTGCTAAGAGTAAGGAGTGGACATCAAGTCTGTATTTGGAGACTGTCTGTGGCATGCTTTTAGCTTCATTGCAGGGCTTGATTAATCGATCTGCTGGAACTATTCCACACTCCAGTACCGTCAAAATTCTATTTTCTGGGACACAGTTAATTGAAGCTCTTTGTTACCTGAAGGATGAATATCTCCTCGGAGTTATGACTTCAGCACATAAGTACCACTAAGACTTTACTGCATAAATCTTTAAACACTGATGAACTAATGTCTTGGGGCCAGATCCAGCACCAGTGTTCTGTAAATCTTTATGCCTAATGGTTTGTGTGAGATTTACATGGAAATGTTGACACCAGATTTGCAGCACATTCATTGAATGGTTGTCAGAGGTTGCAAAGGCATGCTCATTCACAGGGAAAATGCAAAATAAGAGAGGAAGAATTAATTTAAGAAGGTATTGCCCAAAAACATGTCAGATTTCATCAACACGTCCTTGTATCTACTCTACTCTTAGTTGAAGCAGAAAAACAGATACATGTCTGATTCTCCCAGTCTTGAGGAAGAACACAATAGCTACAATGATGTGCCAATGAAAGTATTTCAAAGTGTCAAAGTACTGTTGGGTAAGAAGGGTGAGGAAGGAGAATATCATAAGCAGTAGAGCTTATGGTCAGGGAGTGGCAAGTGCCCTCTACTTCAGAGTTGTCTGCTGCTCAGAGTCCTGTCATTTGGAGGGACTTAAGTATCCTACTACATATGTGCCTCCTCTGTCTGTAGTTACTCTTTCAAGTTAAAAAGTAATTATGACATGTGACATAGGGCTATAGATGTATCTAAGGCATTTCTTAGAAATATGACCGTGCATGTCTATAAAACTAAATCTTATTAGTAAATACTTCAAATACTAGTTTGTAAAATAACATAATGCCTTGATTTTTTAACTGGCAGAAACTACCAGGCACCAAGAATAAGGAACTTCCTGCAGTATTTCAAGTTCACCTGTGGTGAATCAAGAAGCTGACAAAATTCATAGCCTCAGGCTATCACTAATTAGGGGAATTATCACAGGGGATTTTTGTTTGTGTTTTTCTTTTATTAGCACTTTAGAGTTAATTCAAAGTATCTTGACAAGGTCTCATTATACTTGTCCAGAGGCTGTGAGTATAAATATTTCTGCTGGAGTAAAGGGAATAGAGACAATCTAGGGAAGACTTTTTGAAGCATAGTTTGGGTTGGCAGCAAAACTATGGGAAACAGGCAGAAAGCCACTGCAAAGGAGAGCTTTGGGAAAAAAAAAAAAAAAATAACGAGGCAATCTCAAGAACTTAATCAGACATGAATATGACATGCACTGATGACTCCCCTGCAGTGCTTGTGTGTGACAAATCTGCCATTATATCTCGGTCTCCTATCAACCCATTTTCTGATCACTCTTGCCTGTCCGGGCTGCATCACCTGCAGAGCTGAATGTGAGTATGAAAGTGCTCCTCTTGCGCAAAAGGGTTTTGTATGTGAAGTGGGGCAGTCTGGGATTTATGTCCTTTCTCCTTACTTGGCCCAGTTCATCAGGTCCCCATTTTTAAAAAGGGAAGCAAGGAAGACTCGGGGAACTACAGGCCGGTCAGTCTCACCTCAGTACCAGGCAAGATCATGGAGCAGATACTCCTAGAAACTATGCTAAGGCACATGGAGAATGAGAAGGTGATTGGTGACAACCAGCATGGCTTCACCAAGGGTAAATCATGACTGACCCCCGCCTTTTATGATGGGGTTACAACATTGGTAG
>NW_010322707.1:0-1279 GCF_000700745.2 Antrostomus carolinensis
GCTCGATGTGACCCTCAGCCGCCTCTGAGGCAAGGTCCCCTCAGGGAGAGCCCCCGGCCGCCATCACCCACCCCAAAGGCCACTGGAAAACACCCCTGAGGAGGTTTTACCTCAGTGAAAGCCGCAGCTGCCATCAGCCTGAAGGCTGCTTTCCCTCACCCCACTGCCCTTCAGGTCCCAGAGGAGAGCTCCTTCAAGAGGAAATGGCGGGACAAACCTAAATCCTCCCACACACCCAGAACCAGACGGTTCTTGGCCATAAATGACACCCACCGCATTTTACCCTTCCCCTTACACCACTGCCGATCACGGAACAGCCCCATGGGGCGGCCAGCCACCTTGCATCATCACCAGCCTCACCAAGAAAGGGGAAGGCATCGCTGCCAGGAGGCCCTGGTGTCACACTACTGCTGACCTGTCCCCACTGCCCTGGGGACTGTCCCCACTCCTCCCAGGGGCCGATGGTTTAAACCATCCGTCTTCCATCGAGCAGGACAATGCCAAGGGGCTTAAAAAACATTCCTAAACTTAAGGGACTCTTAACAAACATAAGATGATGCAGAGGACAGCCCAGAACTGGCTGAAGAATGTTGATGAGATAGCGATCGTGCCAGAAACATTTAATGGATTTAGACTAAGACAGTAAATTGCTTGTTATTTTCCAGAAGCAGCCTGCAAGAAGCCGGGGCAGCTACAGAAGTAGCTGGAGACCTGCAGCGGGCAGGCTGCAAACAGCTGGAGGGATCAACCTGCAACGGCAGAGAAAAAGCTCAGGACAGGGTGGTGACTCACACCTAACCCATGTACCTGCTCGGTGGCATGTGTAAAATAAGCACAATTGTTCCAGGGGAAGTAAAGATCAGATTTCATCCTTCTCAGAAGCATAAAGGAAGCAACGGATCCTGTAGGTCAACAAGAAACCACAGCAATAGGCCCAGTCGATGTATTAGTCCGGGGAGAGAACAGCAGCACGAAACCCCACACACATACATATGTATTTACAAAGTCAAGAGAAAAGATCTCTAGCTTGCCCTGTAGAGCAAACCTCCATCACCAGGAGAGCAATTGTATTCTAGGTGGCATACTCCAAAGCATTTATATTAAATCGCTTAAAGTTCTAGGACCTCATACTTAAAAAACCCAGGCTCTTCTACACAGTCATCCTCAGGAGGGAAAAAAACCCCTCAAACAAATTGCCACATGCTACTGTTTCTGCTTTGTAAAACCAGAAATAAGATCAAGGGAATCCCGAGAGAGAGAGAGCAAATCAAGAGGCATT
>NW_010322707.1:1323-8272 GCF_000700745.2 Antrostomus carolinensis
TCACAATTATGCCCTTGCAGTGATCTAATATTCTCCATTAGAGAGCATGAAATCAAGACAAATCGCTGTGTTTAGGGAGGACTGGTAGATCAAATACTTCCCCACACATGAAAGGAGCAGTAAGGCATGGTCACATCATGTGAGGGCTGTTAGGAATCTTTAAAAATCAAGACTAACATTCAGCTCTTACTCAGCATCACGTATAACTAAAATTATTAAGAAAAGGCCACAGGCATATTTAGCTTCAAAGCTGGTTATTGCTACCTCGTATTAATGTTGATTTTTTAAAAAAATAAAATTAAAAATAATGCTATCTCCCAGCAAGGCATTCTGATTGGGAGTACTTTACGAAAAATGAAAACATTTCAAAACAACATTCATAGTTTTACAATATTAATTTAAGTCTTACATGTAGTTTAAGAACTTGAAGTAAAAAAAAAAAAATCACAAGCACACATCAACAGCAGCACTGTATACAATACTTCCATGACAACAGCCTATACATTTACCTCACAAAATTATAAGCGAGCCACCCTTGCTTATTCCTGTACGAAAAGAGGAGTAACTTGTTAAACTGAAGTTCCTGGGTAGCCATGCCATTTTCTGAGTTAGCAGTACAGCAAAACACCATTTAAAACTGGGGTAGCAGCCTTAAGTTTTGACTAACATTTGATGCAGTTCAGGGCTTTCTCCTCCAGTCACCCACAGAAGGAGGCATCCCTTAAAAATAAATCCAGTTATTTTGGAGACAGACCTTGTGGTTTGCCTTTTTAAGATCAGCATTTAGGTGATCAGCAAAAGGTGAAGACTCCAGCTATCCTCTCCTCCTCCGCAGTAAGGAATTCCGGGAGGCACAGGGAAACACTGAGCTTTTTCTTACTGTTTCTTTTTAGCAATCGGCAGTGCCAGGTAAAACACAGGCCATCATCTTCTGATGATATTCCTGCAACAGCACAGGCTTTTATCAGAGGAGGAGGCAGCCATTTACCAACTCTTACCAACTGTAATACACAGTGAACAGAGAGACATTCAAGTTGTTTAAAAAATACACCCTCAGTGTACTCCACAACGCTTAGTGGTAAAAGATTATCCTCCTAAATCTACAGACAAGAAGATAAGCATTTTGATGAGGCTCAAGGAATGTTACAGCCTCAGACTGTGGGGCTGATTGCTGGCACTGGGAGTCCAGCCATCCCGTTACCACTGCACCAGCTCCTCTGCCCATCCTGCTCCCAGGCAAACCACAGGGCCAACCTCCAGCTCCGTACCTGCTCCTGGGCTCGGCTGTTGCTCACTCCTTCACTGTGCTGGCACAAGCCTTACCTGTTCAGAGGCCTTTCCTTCTGGGACATGTCTTGAATTACATCCTGCTTTTTAACTGTTCTTTTCTCTCTCAAGTTCCACCCTGTAGATAATTCCTTTATATAAATCTGCTGATTTAATTCACTAATCCAGAGAAGAAAAAAAAACTAATTAAAATGGGTAGTTTTCTTACCAGGTTAGCAAATCTGAGTGGTTGATGAGAAGATGCTATGAGCACCCCAGTAAATGGAAGGGAGGCAACAAAACCAAGCTGGGAGCTGGTAGTGGTGAGCCAGCAGACTGACACAGCTGTCTGTGAAACTGCAGGCTACTTTAAGACAGAGCACACAGAACACTAAAAATAAACTGGACACTTTATATCCATCTTGAACGTAAAGAATCTTTCCAAAACTCTGAAGAAGCTTTACCCTTGCTAGCATCAGACTTGAACACGTTTCCAAACCAAAGTATGTTTCCACACTGTGCCCTACTCCCTCCAATTTAAATTACCACATTAGCCAAGCACCAAGCCAACAGTAAGCATCTTAAATTACCAAATTATTCTGCAGGTTGCTGTAATTACACTGGCCATATCTATTTGTTTGGTGTTACAACAACAACAACAAACTGCCCCCACCTCGCTCAGCATCCTGCTAACATAGCAAGACACCTCTGGTCCACTCAAAGGTGAATTACTTTACACGTTACCAAATGAGACAACACCATAGAATGCACATTTAAAAATACCATTTATAAAAACAGAAATTTATTGTCAATTTAAAAAAAAAACAAACTGGGATTAAGTTTCTTGATAAAAATTATTCACACAGCATTCATGTTGTGATTTTTTATTTTATTTTTTAAATGAAACCATTGTACATTGTACAAACCATAACTACCGATGGAATAAATAAGTGAAAAATTATACTGCTGTACAACACACACACACACAAATCATAAGATGGAAAACGATTAGGTATTGAAGAAAACAAAATTCTTTACACCTTCTAACAGGCCCTTAGATATAAAGAACATTCCAAAACATGACAATGTTTATGTATGAAGAGAGCCACCCAAAACCAATATTTTATACTGCCTTGTTGATTATTTTTTGTTGTTTTGTAAGTGCCAGCACTTTTTGGAATGTTTAACAACTACTTTCCCAAGCATAAAAATTCCAAGGAATAGTTCTGCTATAAAATGTTTGGCTGAGTAAATCACTTATTCGGAAGGCCTTCCCACACGTTCCACAAACTCAGCTAATTTACTTGCTTGCTTTTAGTTTCTTTTTTTTCCTTTTTCTTTTTTTTTTCTTTCTTTTTTTTATTTTTTGTATTTATGTGTAACTGAAGCTCCAACATTCAGCATTGTAGCAAGGAAGCACTTCTTGATATTTGCACTATTTCTAAAACATTAGCTGTATGAGAACTTTCAGTCATCTTGAAGAAAATTACATCTCTCCTTCTGCTCCACGTCTCAATGCTTTCAATAAACCCTTTTACAGTGAGTTCATAAAACAAGTTTCTGGTAGAGATAGGTCCAAGCCAAAAAAAGCTGGATTTAGATCTGGTTTCAAACCTCAGGTCGATTTGAATTCCATGTTCTGGTTTGGTCCCATCTGTACTTTCTGGCATTAAAATGTGTTTAATCACATCCGTTGGCCCATAAATGTTATCAGGCACTTCAAAAAAAGACTAATAACAGTCTTATACACTATTTTGGATTTCTTCATACCAGATAATGTCAAAGTCTCTTCCCTTAGAGACTGACAGTAACAGGTCTAAGGAACCCAAATCTATCTGCTTGTTCAGTTGTCTGTTGTCACTAGAATCTCTGGTTAAAAAAAAAAAAAAGAAGAAAAAGTTCTGAATGTATTCTGTATAAGCTGTAAATAAAGCATTACTACTTCAGAAATAAAACCTCTAGGAATATGGTGATGATGCCTTGTCTTGTAAGCCACAGAACACTGAACAGTTCTGAGCAGAAGCCACAGGAGAGAAAAGGAAGTTTATAATTAAACCTGTTGATGTCAATAATGCCAATAAATGCTTCTATCTAATGAAAAATTTGAGGTATTTTTAGTGCTATTTATATATTTTATTTCTTCCTAAAGTACAGGAATTAGTTTCTAAACAAAAAGTCTATTTACTCCCTTGGAAACATCTACAAAATTAAAATTAAAAACTTGCTGCGATGCACCTGAAGATAGGGATTAGTAAACATGACTACTTGTCAAAGGTGGCATCAGATTTGTTTTGTTTTAGCATTAAAACCAACAAAAAGTTAGTAAATCAAAAATATTTTTAAGTTTGAATCTTTCTAAATTTGCCCATTTAATATATCAATAGAACTTCTCACAAAATATCACTTAAATCTGAATGCAATATACATACAAATCAATCATCATTGACCAGTTATCCACATTTTAGGCATACACACAATTCAAGAGAGAAATCTACCGTTTCATTGCATATATTGTGCAAATATAATTTTTGCTCCTCATTTTCCTTATTTTCAGAATGTTAATGGGCTTCATGATCAGACCAGAAATCCCAAAAACTTATTAGGGAGCACACTGTTTTCATGAATGATTTGCAATCAAATTTTATTCAGTTAAAATCCAAAAAGTTTTATTTCAACATAAAGGAAAAGTTCCGAAACTGAGTGTCATACGTTATTTGGTGTTCAATCCTACAAACATCTTAAGGAAGGTCAGTATTGGCTCCCCACTCCTCCCTCCCTCTGTCCCCTCCCACACACTTCCCCATTGTTTTTCATAATAAAGTGGTAATTGCAAACGCAATGCAGTAGTCTAAGTGCAAGCCATTTTCACTATTGGAGAATTCAGAAATAAATAAGCTTAATGAAGAGCTAATTATGAAAATGTATCAACTGGAAGCATTTTTTTTTTTCATTTAAAAAAGTATTTACAGTTCTTTAGCTTACAAACTATATGCAACCATTTTCATAGCTGTGAGATCATATTTTAAATTACAAGTTCCATCTCCCACACAAAGTGAAGACAGACTAAGGGCCTGATCCAGCAATCCGTATGTACGCGCACGCGCGTGTGTATAGAAGTGAGAAACACGCGGTTCCCACCACACCTGGTATTTATAACTGGGAGCTCACCCTGGAAGTACAAAGCCCACTGTAGGATCAGGCCCTTGTTGACCTGATGCAGATGGTTCTGCACTTCTCCGTGCCACAAATTCGAAGGGAGTTGCACATACTTAGTGCCTTTCAATCGAGTTTAGCATAAGCACACTTCAACGCAACTGGAAAAAGAGGAACATTTCTAACAATGATGTAGGGACAATGAAACAACAAGGCTTATTTTCAAGACTTGCTGAAAGAAAAGAAAAAAAAAAAAAGAAATCCCAAATACAGTATTAACCTGGAACACAGAAGTAAACATCTTATAAAGAAACAGTACAGTGAAATCCAGTTCAGTGAAAACATGATATCAAAAAAGACCAATTGAAAATAAAGTCACTGTGCATCAATCCCTTTGATCCTATTTATGTACATAGTGGAACTTTTCTGTAAAGCAAGTTGTACCCAGTACAGAGATCTGGATCTAATACCTAAGTATTTTAACTGCTGTGTTATAGTATATATTCAGATCTGGACTATAAATGGTAAACAGATCATGTTAACTTCTGATGAAGTTAAGTATTTAGAAGACCAAATTTACAGTTGCGAATGCCATGCATTCAATAAAAGATCTCCACTATAGCTGCTAAAATAAAATATCAAGCTCCTTTTTCTCCTTGGACTCCAAGAGTGAAAATGGCTTCCTGATCTGTATTTATTAAAAATTTAAGCACCAGGGATTTAAAAATTAAAAACAAAACAAAAACCCCCAAACAAAAAAAGAAAGAAAAAACAAAAAAAAAGAAAAAGCCTTACTACATGGCATTATACAAACATAGGCCACTTTGCAAAGGAGACAGTTGCAAAACAACTTTTAAAAGTTAGCACTGTTTTCAGAACACAAGGCACAAAACAAAAGCAGACATCACGCCAGAACAATGAACTTCACATGAAAGCTAATACCTGACCTGTACCATCCTTAAATATCTTACAATGTTAAATAGAGAAATGAAAATAAACAAAAAAAAAAATACAGCAGCAACATAATTGTAATTTTGACTTTAGAAACAGTGCGTAGACCCCTCCTGAGTTGTTTACTCCAACCATTTCAGAGACAGTAACTTAAAAGTTCTCAATGTTTGTTTCACAGGAAAAAGTTTTCAGTGTCTGAGAAGTTAAACCTTTGTTAGGCTTTCTTGGATTTTTGCTTGGTAACTTGAAAAGTTAGGAGTTCTGTCCTCATCCAAGAGAAGATGCTTAAGTAAGGTTGTTCTATAATTAAGCCCACTGATGTACCTTACATAAAAACTGATCAGAAAAATCTATAGTCTAAATCTCTTCAACATTTTGTTGGGAAGCCTCTACTTTCATCTTTTTAGAAGGTGGCACTCCTTCAGAGTCCTTAATGAGGGGGGAAAAGAAAAACAACCACGTTATCATTGCACTGAATTTCAGGCACCATAAACATCAAACAAAAACACAAACAAATTCCCCAGAGTGTCCTTTGTGAATACAAGGCATCCCTGTACCTGACAATTGCATGACCAAGTGCATTTGGTTCCTGAAATCACTCCTCTACTTACATCTTACCCCAAAACCTTTACACTTGTCGCCTATTGACAAAAGGCAAAATTCTAGTTCTGGGCTAAAAATCACAGTGAATATTCCAAGCAACAGCCTTGACGTGTGGTTATACCCAGACTTCCCTCAGCCCCACATGGGAGCACAACCCACACCGAGTGCATACTGTCTCCTGCTGTAGCCAAATCAATCTCTACAGGACAGAACACGCAAGGTTTGGAAAGCACAAGTTGTGCATTGAAACAAGCCAACCACCCACGAGGGAAACACCAGACTGAGCAGTGCTCTGCCCAAGGATCTCAGTGTGAGAGGGACAACTACAGGGATCATTTTTCTCCCAGTCACCTGGAATTTTTCACTGTACCACTGAGTAAACACCAAAACAATTTGTCCACTAAATCTACAAAAATTAGCTTTCCTAACTGCTCTATGCATTTACTTTTATCGAAGGCATTTTACTTCAGAATGGTTCTCAAAGGGGCCTGTCCAGCAGGTTACACCCAAGCAATTTATTAACATGAGATTTTCATATTCTCTTACAAAAATAACACACAACTGGTTTAGGAAACCAAATAGTACACCAGATCAATCTGGTCCTACTGTTCAAATTATGTGAAATGCAAGAAGCCAATCAAATTAACCACAAAACCAGATACATGTACATTTAATACTCTACAGCTGCTTTACTGTCATCACCTTCAGAAATGAGCCTAAATACACAACTGGCTTCCTCACATTTGCTTTTTGGTATAAATGTTCTTTTCCAAATTCCAAGCAATTGGGCTTTTGCGCTTAAAGTTACCTGAGAGTTTTTAGATGCCTCTGTAATTATATCATTTTCTCCAGAGGACTGAATTTCTGCTTTCTCTGAACTATTCATGGAATTTTCCATTGAAGACTGTGAATTCTGTTCATCAGAGGTATCTGCAAGTTCAAGAAATAACTTTAAACAAACAAAGGAAAGCATTCA
>NW_010322707.1:8296-24515 GCF_000700745.2 Antrostomus carolinensis
TCCCAAACACATAAATTTCACCCAAGCGTAATCATTAATGAGAACATACATTAACAACTGTATGAATATAATTAATTAAGCTCCAGGTCCAGGACCTGCACTATACAACTGCTGGAATCAGTCCCTAGAGGGAGCTGAGCTCCCGCACACCCTGTAACACAAACCCATGTCAAGGCTTTTAGCAAACAAGTGTCAACAGAAATTGTGCAAAGGGGCTGACTGCAAGGAAACTTACTTCAGATGTAAAAGGCAGCTACCTACAGGGCTAAACTGTGATAACTAATCGATCTAAAACTGTGTAGCTAAGGAGAGAGAATAAAGTTATCTGAGTCGAAATTCAGCCATGTATTTAAAATGCACTTTTTTGCTTGCTACTACTTTTAAGATCAAATTTAGAAATTCAGCTAGCTAGCTTAACCATTAAGGTTGCATAGTTTTTAATTTTGGTGCATACTTTTGGAGAAGTCTTCCAGCGTGTTATAGCTCTTACCTGCTTCTAATTTTTGTGGGTTTTTTTGTTTGTTTGTTTTGGGGTTTTGTTTGGTTTTTTTAAACCCTTCTCTCTCTCAAAGCAAGACTTACAGAGGACTCAGCATTAAATCTCCCATTCATCCAAATAGTGAGTGGTGGGGGATATAGGACAGGGGCACTTAAAATGTCTTTACAGGTTAAAGATCCCTGGAAGTTATATTTCCTTCAGTACCTACACACCAAGAACAGTGTAAGGACTGGAACCCATTCTTTCCTTTGCCTCATTTAAAAATCCTTTTTGACTCAAATGAATTCTCAGAAGTATGCATAGAGTCAAGTTTAATGAACTGATCTCTCCACAAGTCCCAAGAAACATAGAAATTTATTCTAGATGAAGAGAAATGCAAAATCAACAAGTTTTTTTGACAACTCTAGTTAATGAAGATGACATAACCACTGAGTAATGGATATTTTTGTGGGGTACTGTATAAAGATCACAAGCATTTCGGCAAGTTTCTCTGACTGAATTTGAGATGAAGTGATGCCTATGATGAGCAGTCTCAAAGATCATATTCAGCAAACTTGGACAGAGTTGTCTTCCATTCCAGGTCTCACCAGAAAAGCATGTTCATACTGATAAAGAAGGGTCAGGAGGAATTTCAATTTCTGCTGTGTATGTCTCAGCATCCATTGCAGTTTGAGCTAAGGAGCACTCTGTGATGTGCTCATCTCCCCATGACAAAAACACCTGGAGCAACTTCCACAAGGGACAGCTCATCACTGCTGCCTTCTCTTCCAGTCGCTACTGACAGCTACTCGTCATGCTGCTGCTGATCGTTGTGCAAGGGGATCTGTATTTTAAACTGCCAAGCCTCAAGCTATTCTGACGCCTGCAATGACTTGTTTGCACAGCAAATTTTTTAAATGCACCTGTTTTTCTTTAAGAATTCCACACTAGGCTTTTCTGACCAGCCTGGCTTTAAGGAATCTCCCCAATTTCAGTGTAGGAGACAGATATACAAGGTCACTAACCCTATCCAGTTTAATAATGTCACCATTCCATTGGTTTGATTGATCATAAAACTTTAGTAGATAAATAATTATTTAATAAATTCTTAAACACAGCATGTAGCCAATAAAAAAATCACATTAATAATGAGTATTTTTTGTCATTACTTCTCCCTTTCACTTTACAGTAACTGGCTCTGGAACTAATCCAGAGAACTTGGTATGATTTTCCCTGAACCTAAATTTAGTCAGGGGAGCATGTATGCTATGTAACAACTTCACACAAGCAGGTGCAGACAATATTAGACCCACGAGCAAATCCTTGCCATTTACTGGGACCAAATACGCTAGTTGAGATCTTCTTTGAAGGATATGGTGTTCTGATTTATTTCAATTTGGTGACGATTCAGTTGTCAGTTTTAACCCCAATTAACAATGACAACATTTAACACAGTTAACCATTCTGGTCTTACCAAGATAAAAGCTCTAAATTTAAATTGGTTAGTGGATCTACTGAGCTAAGAACTAAATCAGGAGGGCATAATTTAATTTCTTTGCTATGGGAAGAATTCTGCAACCACATCATTAGAATGGTGTTAAGGACATATTTTATCTGTTATAATAGGATGAAGAAAGTTATCTTCCCAAGAACATAAATACAGAGCATGTTTCAATTATCAAAAATACCATTTAGTGAGGTTCAGAACAGTCTCTTAACCCACATGTATTTTTAATCTGTACACAAGTACAGTACAATCTTGTAATTAGGACAGAATCCAGTGCTAACTTTTGAATAAATAACTAGCAGGGTTAAGAAAAAAGAAAGCTTACATTATAGTTTACCCAATTAAAAATGTAATTCAAAGTATCTCATCTCTATCTTACTGTCACAGTAGATAACGAACATTCACTGATCTACAAAAGTAATACTTTCCAGGATCTGTGTGATTACCATGTAACAGTCATTTCAGAGGTTATCTTATATTATTTCTTCTTTCAAGACTGAGATTATGACAACAATAAACCAAGTATTTTGTTTGTTTCCTCTCTGAAAAGACCCTGAATGTCAATCTGACCTTTCCAGTTGTATGGAAGGATCATCAGTAGGCCAGAGAGATTATACCCCATGTTCACATAAATGCTGAAATGCTGAGAACTCAGAAACCATTTCTTTCAAATTGTTATTATTCAGTTCTTAAAATGGATATGCAAATAAATTATACACTAAAGGCTAATATTTTTTTCTTTGGCTTTAAAGAGGGTCTTTTCAGCTTACCTTCTGAACCAGGCTGCTCCTTTGCTTCTGTCTGAGTTTCGTCAGACTTTACTTCAGTGCCGTCTGCTTGTGTTGCCAAGTTCTGTTCTGGTGCTGGACTTGAATTACTACTGTTTTCTTGTTTTATTGGAGAAGCATCAGCTATTGAACTCTGGTTGCTGTTGTCATCTGTGAACAAAAGAGTTGAAACCAAGAACATCTAATTAGACAAGATAAAAACCATATTTTTCCTGTATTATTCCCTGATAACACATGATATAGTCTAGCTTGTTGGAGACCAAATCCAGGCATTTAGATTAACACTACATCTAACTTTTTTCCCCATTACCACAATTTTTGCTCTTGCTATGCTATAATATAGGAATTTTTTAGTAGTTACTAAAAATCAGAGAACTTAAAAAAGGTGCTCTAACTAATATTATACAATAAAACCAGGAGTGTTTTACTCAAATCTCTTCCAAAAGAGCCCAGAATTTTGTAATATGAGTAAAACAGATCAACTGAAGCAAGTCTCATTTTATAGTTCATATAACACATGGCTAATTAAGTGTTCATGCTGCAGATTTGCAAATACCCATCACTATAATGTTCAGATGAGCAGAGAGTTTTCGCAGTGTGTCCTGACAGTCAAAAAAACCCACCAGAACTCCCCAACAAAACCTCATTGAGGTAAAATGCAACTTCCAGTCCCAATATCAATAGTTTCTAAGTGATAATTGTCCCAAACATTCTCTAGCCTCCAAAAACCTGGATCACAGTAACTTTCTGCAGCACAGATTGTGTCTCTGTAGTTAACAGGAAATATTCTGCCTGTACCCTCTTCCTGTGAAAACCAGGAACAGTGGTTTAAATATCTCAGCTAATACTTTATGGATAGCAGTGGGGTGCAACTTCCTCTAATCTTTAAACCAGACTAACAACCATGGGTAACCAAGAGGGAAGTTCTGGCTCCCTGAAGAAAACTAACCCAGCAAAATATTAGTTAAATTAACAGCATACAAGTCAATCCACCCCCCTCTGCATCTGTGCAATCATTACATCCAAAGGAGTCAGAAACCCATAGCTGGTGATGGGACCATCTCTTTTCAGAGCAGCCTGAAGTTAAATCAGATTAAGTTTATCACAAAATTGTACAGTATGGCTTAAAAACACAAGTGATATATGATAAAAAAGCAAGTAGTACATTCACCTTGTGGATAGGGGAAAAAAGACTTAACGAAAATTAAATGATCTGACCAAGTAAAAAGCTAAGAATTTTGAAACAGAAGAAAAATTAATCCAGATCTGTGAAAATCCTGCTCAATCCTTTAATTGCAAGGCCATACTCACTGTAAACACTGTAAAAACCAACCAGGAGACAAATGCAAATAAAATCAAAATGAAAAATTTGCAACCCACTAAAAAGTGTCCCTCTCTTATCAGCTCAAATAATGCTGCATTCTCAGCCATAATTGTTATAAAACACCTAGAAGGTAAAAAAATGAAACAGAGCTGAGCTGTGCAAGCTCCTCTGTAATAAATAGCAGGTTAACACTCAACAGTTCACACTTTAAAAAATAAAACAAAAAACCCTGACCTAATAGCAAAGAAATGTGTTCTTGACCAGCTAATTTCATCAAGCTGAAGCAGAAGGAAGACACCACAGAACCAGAGCTTGCTTTCTTAGCTTTTACAGAATTTTTCTGACCTGACTCACCTATAAAGTCCTTAAAAAACCTGTACAAATTATAATAGGCACCACTGAGGCTTTGGGGGTCTTTTGGTTCTTAAGTAGCAAACCTGACAGACTTCCTACTTCATCTGAGTGTAGTATTTTGAACAGTAGGTATTTCTATTTTTATTTTCATATTTAGCTCCACTAACAATTTTATTTTTCACACACACAGCACCAAAATAAAAATGACATTTAAACAACTGTTAGTGCATCCCCAGAAGAAAAGTCAAAGGTACCAAATGAGTATCTGATGCTGTTTTCACTGTGGCTCAATCATGTTGTCCATACATCCGAGTCACAGAGAATTTGATGTGGTTAGGTTATACTTTCACAGCAGTGTAAGAGGGTAACTGGGGCTGACCTTCTCCCACTCACCATGCATGTCCATCATCCCTGGAGAGGAGCTGTTCTCTGGAGTGGTCACTTCAGAGCCACATTTTTCATCTTTGCCTTTTTTCTTATTCTTATTTTTCTGAAAAACAAAAGGTACCACAAACAAATGAGGCTATCACTATGAAGAGAAATCCATGTTGCAATATAAAACCCTTCCCACTCATTACTCCTGTGAGTATCTCTTAGTTTCATGTGAGAAATAAAGCCAATGTAATAATAACTGACATGAGCAATAATGCATTAGTCCCACCAACTGCAGGGCTGGTTTTGTATTCTTCATGACACAAAACACTAGGATATATAGGTTCTTATCCAGAAATTCTAGTAAAGGTTAGTACATAAGTATGTTTTTCATCTTCAAAATACTGCATGATTTTTGTAAAAAGCACAAAAGTTCTCAGTAATACCCCTCACTTCACAGCAAATCGGAGGGACAACAATTAAAGGGCTCGCTGAAACTGAGCCGGAGAGCTTGGGAGATGCTGGCTGCTAACTCTGTACTCAGGCCAAAGAGCTGCCAAAGTCAAGTCAAAAGAATCTCTGCTACACCAAGAAAGGGAAGAACATTGCTGATCAGAGGCAGCGCTAAGATTCACTGAACTACCTGACTTCTGAGCTCGTAACTCTGCTCGCTGTATGGTTTATGAATATCAACACCCTGCTACAAAACCCAACACATTCTGTTTTTCATATCAGAAACCTTGCAGAACACACCTAGACAATATGCATGCATACACAACAGGAAAGGAAACAGATCTAGGATTCTAACACTAAAGAGACAGCTTTTGACCTCTTTCTCAATGACCAACACTGCAGAGACCTCCTCCTTCTCTACAACTAATGCTGTTTCTTCATTAAAACTAAAAGATGGACTAAGAAAAATCAGATTGGCCTAAAAAGAAGAGCATAAGCAGGACAGTCCTGCATGAACAACAGGTGACAACACACTCATGACCAAATGACAGTATGGACTGCAAGCACTAAAACAAAGGACGAGACAGTGGCATCCATCACGTGGAAAATCTGCCTCTGCTAAGGGATGCAGCATTTTCAATTAAGAGGTGACGTAATCGGTCTCGTAGGAGAAAGAGCCAGCTGCACTGCTTCTGGAGGATCCTGTGTGCCTGCTGAGAAGACAATTAAAAGCCTGACTCTAGGAAGGGGAGAACGCTCAGCAATTCACCATTTGGGTAAGACGATGTCCTCCAACAAGGGAAGGAACTAAAAGCACAATCAAATATTGTCTAAGACTGCAGAAGAAATTCAACAAGTGATACGTGGAAGGACTTTTCCTTCTATTTTATATAGATTAACAGGATTATCTTTAAATTGTATTTTTACTTCAGAAGACACAGGCTTTATTCCCTAATATGTGAAAGAGAGGTGAAAGCACATGGACTTCTTTTGCAACAGGAAAGTTCAAAAGGGACATAATCTCTCTCAGCTTTGCTTTTGTTGTCTTTCTTGAAAGGTAAAAAGGACACTTTTGTCACAAGAGAAATATAAAAAAATGACTGGGAGCATTTAAGCTGAAGTTTTTTAAAAAAAGGTTTAACCATCAAAGTGGTGAGTTTCTACAACAGCCTTCAAAAACTAGGAGGAGGAAAGACCCTAGCTAATTCTAGTTCAAAGAAATGTCAGAGTGGCTTAGGAACAACATGAGAAGAGGAAGCAATCTAATCTGCGTTCACTAAAATCAAAGACAACTTCCATTTGAAACCTGAAGCAGTAAAAATGACCACATTCTCCTGTTCTAGTAATAAACAAGTACACTGTCTACTCCTTCACAGGTGGATGAAATTGGATATAAAAGGATGTCCAAAACAAAATTAAATAGTCAAGATGACTGTTCCTGATATTTATTTTTAAAATACATGCACTTTTGTGAGAACTGTGCAACTGTGAGAAGTTCCAGAGCAAAAAAGACAGAAATCTTATGACATCCAAGCCTGCAGCAACTGCAGCTGCACAACGGCCTCTACTCATAATCAACAGAATGTGACTGTAGGACACTGTAGCAACTGGTCTTGAACGAGCGTCTCAATTTCGACAGAAATCTCATGACATCAAGGCTGCAGCAACCGCAGCTGCACAACCGTCTCTACTCGTAATCAACAGAATGTGACTGTAGGACACTGAAGCAACTGGTCTTGAACGAGCGTCTCAATTTCAGCAAATCTGGAGCCTAAACCTAAAGATGATGGCTCAAAAAATAAAATTAAACTCTGCACATACAGACCGTTACATAAACTCATTCTTCTTAACAGAGAAGCTGACTTCAGGTACCAGTCACCTTGAAAATTCATCCAGAAACTCACTAGAAATTCTATTTCAAAGTTGCCTGGTACCCATCATGCCAGCACAGCTTAACTGCAGGAAAACTCTTTTCAGCAGCTGTGAGACTAAACAGCCTAAACATCTCTCTCACACACACATAGATAGCACAGCCTTTTCCCCCTATTATTATAAATAATAAAATCAAGTCCAAACATTTGACAACTAGAAAGAATGAACAAGTTTCTGTAAAGAAACCAGGAGAGGTTTCCCAGTTCACAAGGGGTTATTTCACAGAGATGCTGCTCAGGCACTGGGAGAATACAAGTGGCTTACCACAACTCTGACAGTCATGGAAATCTGGGGTACAACCAAAAGTACAGAAAGAAACAAACTCAGTTAAAACAACGCTAATCAAAAATAGGTCTTGAGTTTGGACTTTGAATAAGACAAGATCATGACACTGTCTTGTCTGAAAAAACATAATTTTACACATTTATTAACATAGTAGTTTACTTCCAGACAGCTTAACTCATATTTCAAAGCAAGTTAAAGTACGTGACAATCCAAGGAAGGAGTATCAAACTTAGGATGTATATTCTATTGTATCATTAATTTGCTGTGGTTCCATGGATTAGTTTTCTCTCTATAACAAGATCTCAATTTACAAAATGAGAGCAATGTTCATTTTGAAAAACAATTTGTAACCCTATCAACTTTGATTTTTACACTTATTTTTATGCCACATGATTATATCATGGCAAATGAGCAGTGTGCACTAAGAATGTAAACACGATGCACACACAAAACATTTATCAAGAGAAAACACACATTACAACAGAAGCACGTCTGCTGTACTGCCTGGGCTGGACTTCTTAAGACAAGTCATCTCAGTTCCACAGGGTTTTCCTACCCTTACTTCAGTGTTTCTCACCAATTTTTAAGTAAAACAGCAGTGATGTACAGACAGAATACATTCTCCGCACAGTTCCAAACCAGCTACTTTCCTTTAAAGGATCAGGCAGAAAGAGGGGAAAAGTAACCAATGTCTTAGCTTCCCTCCCCCCCTCCCCACTATTATGTTAGAGAAAGGTTTCAAGAATCAGTTCCAAGCCACATGTTTAACAGCGATCTGAGAACTGATCCAAGCTGACTCCAGGGAGACTGTCACCCACTGAACCATCAACATCACTTTCTGTAGAGATCAGCATCTGCCTACAGCTCTTCTGTTCCAACGCTTGCAAGACTCACACCAGCCTCAGCTTAAAAGCTCAAAGGACAGCAAGGATATTTCTTTTGACTTTCCCTAAACACGAGTGTCTACATCTTGAAAAAAGCAAGACATCTGCAGGATACTTACATCATCGACTTTAGGCTCTGTTACTGGTACCCATTTGTAAATCCTTAGGGATGTGTCGCCAACTGTCACCCACTTCTTCTCCCTATAAAATTACAATGCAGGAGAAGTTAAAGTTACACTTTGGATTCAAAAGAAAGTCATCTACTATTGTAAGTTGTCGAGGATTTAAATAGGCTATTAGGTAGGATGATCCCTATTACATCATCTTTAGTACTGCATTGTGCAAATTGTTCTTTGCATTTCAAAAACTTGTTAAGACACTGCTAACCTCCAGATTTCTCAGGGCTGTTACTTGACTAGGTAACTGCAGTAGCAGTAATTAGATCTGGATTAACGATACAGTTAAGAAAAACAGCTATTGAAAATGCGGGTTTAATGCCTATAATTTTCACTTAAGTTTCTAGAGAGCAGAAGAGGTTTTAGACAGACCAGTGTGTTTTGATTGTCATGAAGCTGTTTAATGGTATTAGAAATCTAAATGCATTTTGACCATCTGAAGGGGTTTTTTTGGGTAGAAATTTGCTGCTAGCAATTTAACATTCACTCAACACTCCTGTCAGACAGCTCTGAAATTCCAGCCTTAGAACCAACAGCCTTATTGGGGTAGCTATATGTGCCGTGATGCAGAATTCAGACTCTGGAGAGCCTAGCTCTCTTGGACAGCAAAGGCTGGGGCTACCAGAGAGGGGAAAATCATAACCTACAGCACTCTGGGCAGACCCCTGCCAGCCAGCCACCAAGTCGTGACACTGACAAACTGTGAAGGAAATCTGGCTGGAGGGCGTCACTACATTAAGGGGTCGCTCAGTCACAGAGTGCGGAGATGGAAAGGATGCTGAACACTCAGTGAAGGGATGAATTCCTTGAGCAGAATATTAAAAGAAGGTCCACAATGCCAGAGAAATTTCATCACATTTCTGTGATCAGTTTTCAGGTCACAGATTACCACTGCTGGTTCCTGGGTCTGTAACACGGCTCTGCAAATGGATCTATTAAAAGTTAACAACATAGACCAATTCCATTCAATATTCAGGAACATTTGAAATTAATTTGGGATGAGATCTCAAGCATTTTTCTTTTTTAAAAACACATTTAAATAATAGATTTGAGATCCAGTTGTAGACTTTCTAAAAAAAAAAAGAAAAATGTTCTTTGCAGGATGGGAGAAGCTGGATGTGACTCCAAATATATATATATATATATGTGATAGCTCCATTATTAGAAAGGGCTTCCAGAATCAAAAGCAGCCACATTGTACAAATGCCACAAACATCCTCCTGACTATTTGTGTTAGCTACTAAAGCCAATCTTGTTTGTTTTCCCTTTAGAAGAGACACTTTTCCTTTTGGGGGAAAAAGAAAAAAAAAAAAAAAAACAAAAACAAAAAAACAAACAATTTGATAACTTTTGGACCTGTCTCCAAGGATATTTTAATTAGAGTACAAAACTATTTCAGATTAATTTCTTTCCCACTGCTCTTCCTGGAGCACAGTTTTTCCTCAGTGTGTTCAGATACTTCCATTTGGATACACTAGATGGCTAAAGTATGTCAAAACCCAATTTTATGCTAATTTGGAGCTCTACTGCTAGATGTGATTAAAATGACAGTGGAGATGACGGCATGTAAATAATGAGAGCATACTTAATTGTGAGGAGATGATCATGATATTCTTTTTTTTAAGAACGCAAGACAAACTAAACTTATTTCTACTTGGGAAAACCTTTGAAATTATGGAAATAAAACTATCTGGGGTTTTGTTTTGAGTGTGGGGAAAGGTGAATAAATGCTTAAAAAAAAAATTAAAAAATCAAGATTTTAGTCTTTTCCTACAGCAAAATATTACTTAGAGATGCTGCACTGGAAAACCAAAAGTTCAAGATACCTGTTAGCATCTCAAAGCAGCCTCACACAGCATCTTCACTGGACAGACTGTAGAACACAGGAGGAAACCTATATTAGTAAATTTTTCCTTCTAGTATTAAAGTTAGCCCTGACATTTTAATTCTTTTGAGCTTCTTAAGTACCACTTTAAGTTTTGATAACCCTCAGCTATAGGGATTTTTTTTTTTAACTGAATGCAATACACAGTAATTCAGACAACAATGGGAATAAGGATATTTTATGATGGAAGTACACCAACATCCCAGTCCTGCAAACACTTATGGCTAAAAAGAAAACCCAACATCACACTGCTATTAGTCAAATATTTCACATGTGTAAGCATTTACAGTATTGAAGGTTTAAGATCATAAAAGTATTAATAAGAAAAAAGAAGACAATCTCCTCTAAAACTTAATAAAATCATTGGCAGCACAAACACAAATTTATTAACAGAGAAATGTAATGATTTTCAGGCATTTATGACCAACAGGGTAAAGTAACTTCAGGATTTAAGACGTTTATTGCAAATAAAGCTTCAAATATTATCTCTAATACTTACTGCCTTTCCATTTCAAAACAAAAACCAAACTAATCAAACAAAGAAATCCCCAAATCCACTTCCACTCTGAACATCCACTTTTTATCTTTTGTGCAAAGACACCATCCCAACCCGCTGATCAGGGACTTTCCTTGTCATTTAGCCAGAACTGACAATTTACTGATGCTGCCCATTACCAGTAAGTTTGCTAAATGCTGCACAAGCTACAAAATATTCTCCCTGAGCAAATGCCACAGTAGGAACGAGCAATGAATGAACTCTTGTGCCCATTCTGTTGTGAAACCTTAATTAGCTTCTCCACTGTCTTCCTGGCTGTAAAATGGATCTGCTGTTGAGCCCACTCATCCCGAGAGCCCGACCACAACTCCATCCCCAAACGTCTACTCCACCTTTGTCAGGCAGTCACTAGGCAGTGGTTCTATTGCACTGTCCACTGTTATGCTATATAGGTTGATCTCTATATTGACTGTAGGATTGGAAAAGGTGGTTGATGGATCATCATCAACCTGAGAGTTCATTAGGGTAAAAACGTGGCAATTACCAACTTTACTAGCCCATGTCTAGCTGACCAACTCTGCAACTTCAAAAAAACACATTTTTACTGGTTTCAAACCTCTCCTGTTCCTCCACGAATGACTCAGGAGTTAACAACAATGGAAAATAACAAAACTTAAAATATATACAATAAGATATATTTTTTTTTAATCTTCCACACTGAAAAGTAACTTCAATATTTTAGTTACAGTAAATTTAGAAAGTAGTCAATACAACAGAAACAAATCCTCACATTTATCTGAAATCGTGTTAAAGCATTTTTAAATTCTGAACCATATCTGCACAGCATTTAAAGGACAGCCAAGGATACGTAGAGTAAGCATTAGTATCAACACTAGTGCTTATGCCTGAGGCATACCAACATCCTACAACTTAGATAATTATATACTCAATTCCCCATTCTAAATAGCCCAAGACTCTTAAATATATTTATATCTTGTATATTAACACTAAAGCTCCAAACATGAATATCAAATTCCATGTATAAAAGTAATATACAGTGAGCAAACACAACAGTGTATATTACACTTATACATAAAGTGTCAAAGCAGCTTCTGCAGCAGCAACGAGCGCTAGAAACACTTGACGGCACAGAAACAGAAAGCCTTTACTGCCAATATATTATCATTCAGTATTCAAAGGCTTTCACAATTGTTTGGCCTTTTACCGTGACTATCATTTATCACAGTGATCTGTATTTACACAAGGATTTGCTCCCACATACCCCATCTTCTGTTGATGATCACGAAGTGACGTCATAATGCTGAATTTATCACATCACACTCACTTGCATTGCAACAGAGTTTGGTGAAAATCACAGAATTATGACCTCCCTGTGGGATCAAGCAAAGGAGAAAGGGGAATGGGAAAGAAAATGCCATTATTATACAGAAAAAGTGCTGTAAGATGCACAAAAAAAGATTTTTTTGAAATGTAGGCTTGCTTTTCAGAGCACGCCCATTGCTGTGTAGATATCTCTAGTGACTAAAGTGAAGTTGCCCCAAATATACACCAAATATACATGGTGTTTCTTTACCACGCTGCAAATACAATAAAATACCATGTAGCATGAATGATTGAGGACACCTTCTCTCTGAGTTTATCTAAACACAGTGCATTATGAGAGTCCCCTTTAACTGACACAGGCCAGCATGGTTTTAAGCAAATTCTGCTAAGTTCCAGATTGCGACAGCAACTTTTCTTACAGTAAAAGGAAACAGTTTGTGCGTGACAGAACTCCACCTTTAACATACACCCAACTTCCACACAAGTCAGAAAACACATCCTGGCTCAAAAAAGAAATAACCGCGAGCCAGAAAAAAACGTACCGTAATTCAAACAGGGTAACAGCGCGTTCGGCTCGGTACAGTACCTCAGCACAGTTCCTGCACATACACTGGGTATTTTTACTTCAGCTGCCACTACCTGCACTACAATCTTAGCAGGAAACCAAACACAGCCAGTGTAGTCAGACTAAACTAGGGTGGCAATCCAGTAGCAGCAAAGAGTCTTTTCCCAAAGACATTGTGCTAAGACGTTCTGTGTCATAACTACTTTTCAGAGGGAAAGCCTATTTTAAGAAGGAAGCGTGAGCAGCAAAACCTGAAGAAGCTCAGTCTCAAAGCATTACATACCACACAAAAATATTTGAGCAAGTCTGAATGGAGACAGTGAACAGAAAAGCTACAGCAGCGTTGGCTGGAAATTCTCTCACCAGCCACCACTAGCGATCCCAACCAACGGCACCGGGTAACGCTGCCCGCGGTGACTTTGCTCCTCAACTTCTACACAACACGCTTTGTTTCAAGCTACATCCAAAGTCCTGTCTGGTTCTACAGCCAATTCCCTGCCGTAATAAATACTTAGCACTTTCTTTAAGTACTTTCATCAGTTGTCCAGGTTTATCTCTTCTTCATAAGGTAATGTCACTATTCCTAGATTAGGGCTTTGACGGGTCAGGAAAAGGTCAAAGGCCTTCTGCAAAGACACTGCAATTCAAAGACAAGGCAACACGGAGAGATTTCCTCATTCCCGGTGCATTCCCTAGATCAGGGCACCCATCTCCATCACCCACTCCTTACCTCCACCCTTAAAGGTCTGCACAGTTGTCCAAAAGCCCAGCAGTGCTACATACCCGTGCACACTATGTCACTGCCTCCCAAGATGTCCTACCACTTACTGCCCATTACCTGTGGTTTAGTAAGTGTCTGCATTTTCTTTCATTTAATAAATCAGACTTCTATAAAACAAAATTTTTTCTGTTATTTTTTCTAATGCTGGATGAGGGTACAATAGTTTTTGCCCCTCTCTTCTTGAGAGCCCATTTAGAATCTACGCATACCCATTAATCTTTAAAGACAAAACCAATTCTGTACCTTTCACAATTCATTGAGATAAATTTATCTCAGAGGACTTCTTAAAACAGATTGAAAGAAAAATTGTAAGTACTGTTAAAAAAAAAGTAGAACTACCCTCAGCCATGGAAATTTAACATTTCTGCCACACAAATACAGTACAACAATGTATTCCTTAAGACACGTGCTATGTGTTTTCTAAAATAGATACTCATTCATGAGAGTGGTTTAAACAAAGGAGATAAGGTTACATTAATCTCAAGATAAAAACGTAACAACTTCACTGTTTACTACAAAGTTCCAGTAACAGCAGAAGTGCTGGGCGCTCTACAAACACACATGAAGATAGGGTACCTGCATCAAAGGGCTCCCTGTCTAAGAAAAAAAATCAATTTTCTAAGGAACAAAGCCTGTGCTGATGGGATCTGCTTCCCAACAGGCACGTTCACAGACGTGGCAGCACAGGCGTTCAGCAATAACACCTCCACGGACGGACAAAGCTTTGGGCAGCACACGCCGGAGCCACTGTCCGCTCGGAAGAGTTCACAGCTCGGTCTGGCTCTCTACTCACCCCTGGCAAACAAGTCTCAGAAAACTCTGTTCTATGAAATGTTGGATATAAGGTATTTTAATGTTCAGCGGCTGCATTTCCACAGAAGAGCTGTGGATGGCAACAAATTGCTCCTATTATGCAAATGAAACTGCACACTTGGAAATTGCCTATGTGGCTCTTCTGAAGATGCAGGAACTGCTAGTGTGTAAAGTTCTATTTAACAAGCCAAGTCTTCCCAAAACATTTAAACCACAAGACACAGAATCTCTCTTGCTAATTTCCCACTGTACTTGACTGCACGTAGGGGGGGGAATCATGAGATTCACCTTCAAATTATGATTCCTTTAAAAATAAGAAAAATGGTTTATGTAAATACTCATGAGATGTACATGCAAAAAAACCATAGGAATACTTCTGACAATAATCAAAAGAAACATTGCATGATTCTGTACAGGAACCCTTTAAATCAAGCTGTCTCTCATGAGGGTTAAAACATACAAAATTTATTTATACCCTAAGATTTCTGTTTTATAGAGGAAGCCATAGCAACTGACATGATGGCAGAGAGCCCTTGACAAGAAAAAATAAAATCAATTAAACATTTTGTTGAATGGCCAAGCTTCTGCCTCTACTCCTCTCTGAAATCCACAAACTAGGATTCAAAGGAAGTATGCTGCGCTCATGAATGAAATACCTACAGACAAAACAGTCCCACACATCCAACAACATCCCTGTTTGAACAAAAGTCCTGTCACATCACTGTGTATTGTTCTGACCCCACAAAGCTGGCCCAGCAGTCAGCAAACAGCACTTAAAAACACCACCCGAGTAGAAGAGAGTTCCTGAAACCAACCGAACTGCGGTGCTGGGGCTGCTCCGGCTCCCCACACAATGGCTGGATTCTTTGAAATCCCCATCCCGTGCCCTGCGTTATTGGACACACGTCCTGATTCTTTGTCCGGCTCAAGCCAACGGGCTCATTCATCTGCTCAAGGCCATTTAAAACCCAACAATCCGTTTCACCCCAATAACACACGCTGAATTCTGTATTTCGCTTTGCTTTTAATGGAAGCGAAGCGTTAGCTGTGGACTGCAATAAAAAGTGTCCCTTTATATTACCAGGTTCCAAACAGCTGAGTTATGCAGATTGATAGCAAACTCATGGGATTTCCCCGTGGATTTCCAATCTTAAAGAAAAGTATTTTAAGAGACATGCACGAAGACTACTGAACTTGCTGTAAGAAAGATTCCCTCTGGAGTCACACTGGCATTGCTCTTTATCCCATCCAAAAACCCTGGACCGAGCGTGCAGAACACTGCAGTGACTGACTGTATTGTTTAAACACCTCGTGTTGATTTTCCTAACAAAAGCAGAAAAAAAAAACCCAACAAAAAGACAAAAGCGAGAAAAATGCCAAAACACGTTTAAGGCCTAACAAAAGGGAATTATTTCACTAAGGCTACAACCTTTAATTATATAATTTAAGGCAAATTCCAGGGGCAATTACACGCTCTCGCCCGCTCTGCTCGGGATTTACAATCACCGGAGCGTTGGTGGGAGACGATCCCGCTCGGGTCTGCTGTGAACCCCGGCAACTTGGAAGGTAAAATAAATAAATACATGTGTAATAATAATAAAAAAATAAACTCTCGAGCGCTTTACAAGGGTATTTTTAATGTTTGGGTTTTTTTTTTTAAAAATACTTCTTTGAGCTCTAGTTCCACACAGACCGGGCGGCGCAGCTCCCCCAGGCCCGCTCCTCGGGGCCCTTTGTAGGGGACGGCGGCGGGAGGAACCGGGCCCACCCCGCCGCCCGCCC
>NW_010322708.1:0-1421 GCF_000700745.2 Antrostomus carolinensis
TGTCCAGGTCTTGCTGGATGGCAGCACAGCCATCTACACAGAGATCTTTTACATCTACACAGAGATCGTGGTCCTCCACCATGCAATGGCCTAGTCAGTCCTGGTGGAGAGAGAGGGATGGACGGAGTGCTGCAGTGCTTAATGGCCTTCTTCAGTCAAAATCCTCCTCCTCATCAGTCCTGGAAACTCTTTTCTTGACTGGCAAGTGGGTACTAAGGTCTTCATGTGGGAATAATCCTGTAGAACCTGCAAGATCATGAAGGAGCTGCCAAGCAGTGACAACAGCGGGGTGTACCTGAGAGCTCAGGTGCACTGCTGCGCACGTGGGGGAGATGGACACAGCCCTGTGAATAAAGGCTTTTGCCATTAAATATTCTCATGTGAAGCTAGTGGCTCTCCCGTATCGTTTGGGTCTGAACCCCTCTGCTGTGCTCCTGTTCTGAGCTTTTTGCTCTTGCGTGGTGATGGTGAACATCTCACACTGCCTCCCTGAGAAGGGCAGCCCTCTACCCCAGCCAGCCTGATGTTGCCAAGCATCTTCAGAAATGAGTCAGACCAGCTTTAGGAGTTCTCAGGTCTTGCCTGATTTTGAACATATTTTAGCTTAAAATATACTTACTTTAGCTGTAATAATTTTTGCAAAAATTATTTAAGGAGCTTTTGCTATGCCTGCAACATTCTCTAGGGTCAGATGACTGGTGCAGCCTGGCCAAGCTGTAACGGCAGTCAGATGTTTGTTGTCTGTCCTGTCAGTTTGGGTTTATTTTAGTTATATTATTATATTATTCTTTTAGCTTAAGTTTTGCTTAGCTTTGTGCAATTGCACGACTTTCCTCTCCATTAAAGAAATCACAGTGTGCAGAGAGACATTCAAACAAACCTAAATAATCACAGCACAGCTGACCACATAGACCAACAGGAGAGGGGAGAGTGTAACCCATTAATAGGTGTGAACTAGAAATTTATAAAAATGACCCCGAATGAACCCAAAATAGAAGGGGTATGGCTCCTCCAGGCAAAGCCCGTGGGAACCTGATGGCTTACAGTAACACTGTGATGGAAGGGTGAGAATTAACACAGGGAAAGGGATGGAGAGGTAGGACTGGGCTTTCATTACCCTTTTCTTTTCCTCTCTACCTCCAAAACAGCAGAGATGTCATTGCCAATAAAGCAGCTTGGTACAGGACAGTTTGCAGTAGCCTTCACTTGTGCCAGAGTTAAATAATTTTTATTTCTTTGTGCCTAAAATTAAGAGAAAAATGACCAAACCTCACCAGTTTGAGGAAAAAAAAACCCCACACCCATCCAACCAGATGGGTCTGGTTTTAGTTTCTAATTAAACTCACCCTCTTGGATGGGAGTGAGCGCACACCTTTTAACTGGGGAGGGAGCAGGAGGTCTTTTCCAGGCTGTTTTCCGGT
>NW_010322708.1:1456-17757 GCF_000700745.2 Antrostomus carolinensis
AAAGGGAGCAGCGTGGTGAAGCCATGAGCAACTGGAGAAAGGCAGAGGCACTTGCAGTCCTCCTGGCATGCTCCATTATCCTGGCAGCTGGAAATGGCCTCATTTTAAACAATTTAGCTTTTTTTTTAGCTCTTTTTTTTTTTTTTTTTTTTTTTTTTTTTTTTTTTTTTTTTTTTGTCCTAAGGAGCATAAATCTCTGTGACGATGATGCCATCTGTCCCTCTGGTATGTATGCCATAATGTGTCTCTTTGTCTATCCCTCCCCATGGTGATTTTGGACAGAGAGGGAGAGTGCTGTCACAAATGTACACTGTGACAGCAGACCTGAACCTGAAATATTCCCAGATCAGAAGGTTTTCCCAGGACAGAGTAAAATAACCATCACTGGTGCACAAGGACTGCGGGAAGAGCTGTGCTGCTGTCTCCCAGGAGGCTGCTTTGCCCTTGGGGACAGGGGACAGCCACTGTGGAGGTGCCAGCAGAGCACACTGCATGGAAAACCCCTGCCACCTGGGATGGGGGATTTTATTTATCTCAAATAAAAAAGGGAAAAGGAGAAAAAAATTGAAAGTAGAAAAGGGGGGGAAGGAAAAAGGGAATAAAAAGAAGGAAAAAGGGAAAAAAAAGGAGAAAGGGAAAAGGGAAGGGAAAAAATAAAATAAAATAAAATTATAAAAACCCTCAAAATATTAAAATAAAATAAAATACCCAGAAAGCAAGATGAGCCGATTAGCATCTGTCTCCCCCTGAGTACCTAACTGAAGCTGTAGCTGGAGGGATTGCTGCCTGAAGGATGCGACCCAGTGAGCAGCCTCTGCTCAGGCACGGGAGCGGTGCGGTGCTCAGCCCCTCTGAGCTTTGCTGCCTCTGGATTGGGAGTTTGCAAACCAGCACACAGACCTGTAGTATTGTCCAGTACAGACCAGTCAAGGGAACCACTTTGGGAAGTGAGTCTGAAATGAGTCCTGGACATGTCAGCCTGGTCCCTGGCTGGATGCTGCTGCTGTGCTCTGGGGAGTGGTGCTCAAAAAATTGCACCCCATAAGCCCAAAACTCCTAATGAGAGCAACAAAACTAGATTTACCTCCTGGCTACAAAGGCTCAGGCACCAGCTTGTCTTCCTAATCTTTTCTTGACAACCCAGGAGAACAATCTGCCTTTGTCAAAAAAATTCCTGAAATGTGTGAAAAGTGTTTTTTTTTTTTTTTAAATTATAAACATGATTTTCTAATTTCTAAACTAAACATCCAGAGTGTCCTTGTACCTGATGAATGGCAGATGCCGTGTCTTACTCCACTGGCTCGGCTTTTTATTAAAATATTTTTCATGGAGGACATACTAGGGTTAAAAAAACTAAATGATGTAGATGCACATGGGTTTTCTGCTCCTGGACAAGCTTCCCCCATGAGTCACTGGTGGCGATTTGAGCGGTGGGACTGGAAAATCCATCACACCTCCTCATCTTGGTGCTCCTGGCAGAGGACACGGCTGGTGCCTCCCACCCTGTGAAATAATAACATGGAGCATCCCTAAGGCAATGGCAGTCCAGAGATAGCACGGAATTTGCAAAGTTGCCTCAAATTGATAGCTTCATGTGAAACAAGATAAGAGCTTGTACTAATGAACGTGTGATTTATGAACTGATGAGTCTGACCGTGTTTTTAATGTGACATAAGAGCCTGGTTAAAGGCAGATTAGGGGTTCATGGTGCCTGGTCTCATGTCACGTCTGCGGGAACGGCTTGGCTGTGGGTTATCACCCTTGGTAGGAGAGACAGTTTTGCATGGAATTGACTGTATCTGATAACTTCAAGCCAATCTCTGAATTTCTAATTAGAAGATTAGTCAGAGAAAGGATTTCCTTGCAGAACACTTAATCGTTGTTTTGCTGATTGTCAAGGATCAGGAGTAAGGACCTGCAGTTGCATATTAGTAGCAGCATTAGCTGCTAGCGCAGCTGGTTTAACAAGGATGTTATCACTCTCTTAAAATAATTGACATAGAAAAGCTTTCATAATTTTCTTTTTTTGCAGTGTTCCATTTCCTCAGGTTTTGTTTTCAAAATCTGAAACATTTTTATAACTTCTGGATGGCAACATTTTTATAATTTCTGAAATAACAATGGAACAATTTCCTTTAAAACAAAAGCTGTATCTCTTACAAGTCATTTAACTTCCAAAAGTTTGGATTCTTCAGCTAAAAAAAAAAAAACATATAAAAATTCAATCTGAGCACTTCCAACCAGAGTATCACAATTATACCTAGCCTGCCACATGGGATTTCTTTTTACAGTGGTTTATTTCATAGAGGAATTTAACTAGTTTAAGAGTAACAGTTTTTAAGAGCAATGCTCTGCTGACTGTTCTCCTTGCACGTTAGCTGGAATCTGTTTCAGCACAACGTCAGGTCCTGGAGGCAAGACAAGCTCCTTGTCCACCTTGTGCCCACCAAGCAGATCCTGCCCATAGCCTGCTACAGCAACACAACTCATACCAAGAAGGCTACTGTAATTGTTTTTTTTTTTAAAAAAAACTATTTAAAGTCTTGAAAACTTCCAAAGTCAGCACTTGAAGAAACATGAAATGCAATGAATTAATGAGACACAGAGAATGAATCATTAAAATTGCATCACCGCGATGTGTTCCTGATGGCATCTCCCATAATGTTCTCACAGTCTGAACAATTGATTAAGAAAAACACAGCAGCACACTAAAAATTGGAAACAGTTAAGAAGAAACAGGATTAGCAAAGTCTTATAGGAAAGGTCAATTATTTCTCCCAATTTATTGCTAACCTGACATCTGTAAACAAATCACTGGAGGAACTCTCTGAAGACTACACTCTGTCCAACAAGACATCCTAATTAATGAGGATGCGCTATGCAAACACAAACAGAAGCAAGAAGAGATAATATCTAAACCGAGCCTTAAAAAGATACAGTGCAAACAGTTACCCGGGAGGTTGCAGGAGATCAATAAATGAGGAGAAGGTTCATGAGAGTCAGAATTTGTGGTGGTATAAAAGCGAATAATCTTTGCGGTGAATAGAGCTAAGATGGCAAAATGAATTAAATGGGTTCAGAAAGGACTTGGTGAGACTGGCTTAAAAATGAAAGAGGGTTGCAATCATCCCTTCTGCTTTGCGGCAGCTGAGGCCTCAGGTTTTCGGGTGCCCTGCTTGCCTGGCTTTAGATGCTCTTGGACTTAATCAGCATCTTACTGACCTTCAGTATCTCTGAAGGCCAAGTCATTGTGCTTGGAGAGTGCTCCAAGGAGATGCCCAATCCCACCATTGTTGCAGCCGGGTTCCCACATCCCGAGGTTGTGTTTTTCTCCTCCCTGGCTGCCAGCTGGTGGCCGTGCCTCGAAAACTTCATGCACGGCAGCACCCTCTCCACCAGCCAAATCCACCAGCGGACAGGCACAGTACCTGCCCCAGAGCCCTCTGCAAGCAGAGCTGGATGGTGACAGCTAATATTAAAGATTCCTCTTCATCAGTGTCCCAACGATTAAATATGTATACAGGCATCTGAGATCTAATTTATTTCTTTTGTGTTGTAAATTCCTTTTCTTGTTGGCTTTTTTTGAGCTGCTTATAATTAAGACCTTCAGACAGAGCTCAGCACGGCTGGAAGCCAGCCATGGTGTTGTTACATCTGACCTGTTTAAAGTGCATCCTCCCTCCTCCTCGCCTAGTCAACCAAAAGATTCTTCTCTATTAATTCCAGTAATTATTTGAATTCCTTCTTTCTTAATGAACAGAGTGACACTGCATTGAGTCACTGATGTGCAATTTGCTGTTTTTTCCCTCCCTTTGGAAAGTTTTCAAAATATTTATAAATTTTAAAAGGAGTGGAGAACGAAAGAAAATAAAGTTGCATTGTGTTTATTTGGCTAGCTCTCCCCCTTCCCTTTCTCATCTGTGGGAACTGTAATTCATCCTATTGTCTGGGCTGCCACTGCTGCCCAATGTCCCCTCTCCCCTCCACTTATCCCTCCTTGCCAGGGGATCTGGCAGGGATGCAGCCAAGTGTGAGGTGCTGTACTGGGGTAAGGGAGCCCACCCAGTGATAAGGGGCACCACACCAAGGATCAGAAACCCCTGTGCCCACTGAACTGCTCCTCGGGGGTCTTCTTTAGAGGGGGTTATTGTGACCACGTTGCTTTGGGAAGTGCTTTGAGGGCTTTGGGCAGGAATGAATGAGGTTGGACTATATTACCTTTAAAGGTTTCTTCCAACACAAACCATTCCATGATTCTATGAATTCAACCCAACCTAGAAGAGCTGCTGGAAATCCCTGTACCAGAGAATCCCCCATAGTGATGACATGGACAAATGTCCTCAGTAGGGTCATCTGCTCCCCTCCCAGCTCCTCGCTACCCCTAAATGCCAGGGAGGAGCTGCCTTTCCATTGCCTGACATTGTCAGAGTGAATAACCAAGAAAGCTTTAGAATCTGTAGAAATGCCCAGAAACCCTCTGCATCTGGACACTGGTGGGTCCTGCGTGACTTCTTCTGTAGCCTCAAAGTTAGGAGGTGCTGGTTTACCTCGTGCCCCCAGGGCAACTCTGCACTCGGGATCCAAGCCCAGCCAGGAGGAATCCACATCAAGGATTTCAAGAGCTGTCACCTGTGTTGGGGGGAAACGCAGATGCTGAGCTGACTGCAGGAGGAGACAGCACCAAACACGCTCAGTGAGGGGTGCAGCAGGTTCATGCAGAAAGTCACTACACAACTGGGTGCTGCAGCTGCAGCTGAGAGGTGATGAACTTTCCAGTCTTGTCAGTCCAGAGAGTCAATAGAATAGCAAGGATGGCAGGTAATGACAGACAGAAACAGTGCCAGTGGAGATAAGACTCTGCCAGAAGCACTTGGAGATGAATGAATGCCCTGTGGGTTCAAAGCAGACTTACCAGGGGACTACTCCAAGGCAGCGAAGTCTATGGAGGGAGATGTCTGGCAAGCTGGAGCATGCTCTGGGGACAGTGGATGGATCAGATGGACCTTCAGGTCTGATCCAGGTCTTCCCATGTGACGTGCGAGACTCTCTTAGTACCCAGAGTAGACCTGAACCCTCAACCCTCAAATGCAAACCCCAAAGCTCAGGTCTTCAGCAGTACTGGGGGCACACAGAGCGTGGTGTGACCCAAACTGTGAGTGGAGACCCCCAGCATGCTCTCAGCCCATGGCTCCTCAGAAAGAGGTTTTCCATCTCTATTCCTACCCAAGACAAGCAGGGAGAAGCTATTGCGTTTCTCCGAGCCCAGGGCTGGGAGTGAAAAGGGGCAGACCAACACTCCAGCTGGCTCCTCACAACTGAACCCCAACATCTGAACCCCAAGATCCTCCACCTCTCAGCTCTGCCTGGGCTGAGTCAGGTCTCTTGGCTCCTACCCGGCACGGTGCCTCCAGCTCCCTCCACACCAGCTCCTGCAAAATCTGTCAGCAGAAGCATCGCCCCCTCCTACAGCCGCGGTGCGCTCTGCAGCGACGAGTGACTCTCCCTCCAGATGGCTGTAAAGGTTAACAAGGAATTTATTCCGAGTTACATACAAATCAGATTGTCTTTTTTTTCTGAGAGGGAACAAAAACAACCACATAATTTCAAGCCCACACAGGCAGTGCAGCCTTCCAAGGTGGCTCAGTTGCTATAGACGACCGCAGGCAGCTGAGCTGTCATGCTGAGCCCCACAGCATCGCGGGGACCCGCCGTGAGTCAGGGGATGGGGGTGAACCCTGCTTCTGTCCCCCTGTCCTGTCGCCTGCTTGGCACCGGGCTCCAGCCTCCCTCCCCAGAGGTAGTGGGGAGAGGGATGAGCTGGCTCCCCGGGCTGCCTGCCTACGGCATTAGGAGGAGCTGTGCATCTCAAGGGTGGTGTCCTGCCCCATCTGGCCATGGCCAGTGGAGATAGGTGGCCCAATGTGGTAGCTGATTAAGTGGATGAGGTGGGTTTCTCTGTAGGGTGCTGAAAAATGGAAGAACTGGAGATTTGAGGCAGAATTTTAAATCTGATGGTGTTTTTGCCATCCACAGCGGACACTCAGCTTGGGGCTGCTCTGTCCCTGTTGCTCTGCTCCATCTCCTCCCAGTCACCTTTCCTCCCCACCACAAGAGAAATCCACAGCTCAGGGCCAAGCCAGCCCCCATGGAAACTCATCATCCTACCTGCAAAACCTTGCCCATGGCCAGCCAAGGGGCTGTTCCTTAGGGCACTCCCACCACCCCACTAGCCAATGACTTGCACATCAGCTCTTAGGGACCAGGACCACCAAAAGTTTTTAATTTAGTCTGCAAACCACTCTGCAGAGATACCTGATTTTTTGTTGCCCTTCAAGGCTAATATTAACAGAGCACCAGGTTTGTGGTGCTGCAGGGGTCCATAGCAGATGGGGACCGCTGTGAACATGGGAAGAAGGGAGATGTTCATGTGTGAAAGCTCCAGGAGAAACACCATAAGAGCTACAAGAACCATCTGTATTGATAACCTGAGGACACAACGTCAGTGATGACACTGGGAACCGCCAAGGGGTGGTTTGCACCAAGATCTGGCCGTGGACAGATCATCAGTGAAGATGGGCAGCCTGCCTCAGTTCCTGATCTCCCTGGGGAATGGTGCTACAGCAGCTCTCAGGGCAGGCACAGCCTGGTGGCAGTGGGACTAACGTGGGCTTCCCTGGGGGTGATGGACTGTCTGCATTTCAAGCAGTGACCTCCCAGGTCCCCAAGGGCTGGGACATGAATTTCAGATGTGGATGGAGTCCTTTACCAGCCTGATAAACCTCCCCAAAAACTTTAATAAAATAAACCTGTACAAGTTCCAGATAGAATTGAGGTCAGATACAGAAAGGTCACCGAGGATATTATTACCCACGTGAAAAAAGGTTGCACTCGAATGAGGCCAGCACAGTAATAAAGGATCACAGGACACACTGGCAGGTGTCAATCATTTTGTCCTGCTTTGCTCCCAGCAGACACAATGCAAGGGGTTGGCCAGATGTACAAAAATTCCCAATTTTTTTTGTCCATGGCTGCTCTATGGCCCTGCTGAAGTGGGCTGTCAGGGTAGTGACGTGCCACTCGTCATTTTATGTAGACAGAAATGCAGAGGGCACAGAGGTTGGGTTTGCAGCTCAGATAAAAGGTGATTTATCACCAGGTTCCCAGTAATTCCTCTGGGTTTATAGTGGGGATAAAGGTGAACAGAGAGGTTTCATCTTGGTTTGCAGAAGGAAAACACACACTCTCAGCTCTGTGGAGGCTCAGAGCATCATCTGACATTTTTAAGAGTGGCATTTCTGGGCAGATTGAATCCTGCCATTCTTAGCACACAGCCTTATTGATCAAATACATCTGATGCACAGGCTACCTCGATGGAAGGTGCTTCTCTGGCTGTCCCTTACAGATGCCAATATGGGAACCAAATGGGTTCATCCTACCCTGGACACAACTGTTCTGCAACGTAAGCCCTGCGAGTTCAAGGCAGACCCTCAAAATAGCTGATATATTCACCTGGACATTTTTTAAGCTGAATCACGTCTTTTCACATCATCAGTGGCCTGTTAAATCACACAGTCAAATGGAGAAGAGGGAGAAGAGCTAAAGGAGAAGCTATAGTTAGCCATTACCAATAATAAGAAGCAGAGCATGTACCACATTAGGAATATGCTTATAAAATATGTTCCTCGGCTGTACATTCACAATATGTGTGTGTTCTTTTTTAGCATTGATGTGCAGCATAATCTAAAATCTGGCACTGTGGGTTTTTCCCCCCAAAGCTTGTCCTGTTATCCAAATTCCTTTGGCTTAAAACATTCGTTCCCTTGGGCGTCTGTTATTCGCAGACCTCACGATGCCAACTGAATAGCTTCCAGGAGCTCTGATGTCTCTCTTTTTATTTTATTTTTTTTAATACTGTGAATCACTTCATTCCATCCACCTTCTGGAACAATTCCCTGGAGAGTATCAATTCTGCTGAGCATCTGCTCGTGCGGGAAAACCACGGCCGTTCCTTCACTGGAAGTTTTCACTCTGTATGGTCATTAAATCCCATTTCCTGACAAATCTTGGGGGCAACATCCTTGCAGATATCCATTGCTTGGATTGCCTACAGCCTGTCCTCACTGTTCACAGATGCTTGATGCCTACCGGGACTCCAGGCAGCCACAGGGGCTCTTCTCTCCCATCCCTTTCCATAAGTCATGGTTTTCCTGTGGGTTTCCCCAAGATTTCTCCTACACCTTACATGGAGGCTCAGTAGAACAGGAGAGGAAAAGAGTGAAGAGTGAAAGGACAGCTTTTGTTGATGTTCCCAAATTATTTAGGATATTAAGGACAAGGGCTGACTGTGAGGAATTGCAGAAGGACCTTGTGATGAGTGACTGGCCAAGAAAATGACAGGAAAAATTCAGTGTGGATAAATAGCAGTGCACATGGGAGAAACAATTCCCAACCTCAGAAATAAAATGATGGGCTCTGAGCTGACTATTAACTCTCAGGAACAAGATCTCAGGGTTATAATAGATAGTTTTCCAAAAACATCAGCTCATTGCTCAGCAGAGATTGGAAAAAAAAAAAGCATCTTGAATGTTAGGGATTACTCAGAGAAGAACAGAGAGCAAATCAGAGAAAAATCACGTCGTTGGTCTATAAATCCCGTGTGCACCTACACATTGAAAGCCAGGCAGGTGAAAAGTGATGCAATAGAGCTGGGAAAGCTCCAAAGAAAGGTGCTGAATGGCTTTTGTGCAGGGAATGAGGAGGGGAGCTCCTCCCTCGTTACAGGTGGGTAGCTCCAAGGCTGGAGGTCTACCATGGTCTTCCACCCATGATGACAAGATTTTTCCACTTGCAGGAAGGCAGCTGGTGGCCACGGCTCAGCCCCTGACTCAACAACTCCTCATCAGAGGGTGATTCAAGCCCACTCAGGTGCTTCCCCTGGGTTTCAGGTTGGTATTTCTGCCATCCCCTCCTCTGGCTGTGGGGGAGCTGATGGCCACCACACACAGCACCACGCTCCATGGGTGTTCCGTGTCCCCTGTGCCAGGGAGGTTGGGCGGGCAACGTGGGCAGTGGGGAAGAGGAATCAGAATGGCTTGGCAAAAGAGCAAGGGAAAGATGCCAAATAAAATAAAATAAAAATAAAGGAGGAAGATCTAGCTTCACCTTCTGTTCTTGTAATTCTTCTGCAAATCTGGTGGGAGGAGGAAAAGGAAAAAAGGCAGAAAATCCAGCCCACTGATGGAGACAGGATTATTGCACTGGAAAGAAAAAAAAAAGCAAGAGAGTTTGGAGCTAAACACATCCACCACCATTTGACATGCTCGAGTCCAAATTCCTCTTCCCAGCTCTAACCCTTGAGTATGGCAGACACTGGGGGAAATTTTCACCTTTATAAAGGGAGAAGATGAGACCAAACACCTTCTGGCATTTGGGAACAGTGTAACGGACAGCTGAAAAGAGAGGGAGAGCAGAAAGACAGAAGGACGAGAGCAAGGAAACACTTGTGCAAAGGAAACACTTGTGCAAAGCGGCACTAATGAGGACAGGGACATATAGGATGGACCTTGGGGACTTGTCACCGGCTGAGGAGGCACAGGTGAGGAGCATCACCTGCATCCACAACACTGGGACCATCATTCTGCGTTCAGTTGGCGTGAGTGGCATCAGCCCGGCCGGTTCAGGCACAGCTGCTCTTGGAAGCGCGTTACCAGGGAGCGACGCCATCCCCATTGCAGCAAATGCAGCAACAGGTGGGAGTGAGGAGTGGATTGAGGCCAGGGAGATGCTCACAAAACTTTGGGTCCTGCTAAGGGTCACTTGCAACTGGGCGGCTGCCTTGTGCGATGCTGTCTCTACCCCTCTACCTGGAGGGCTGGCACACTTTTTGCAGACAGGTTCTGCTGTCTAAACACGGCCACTCCCGACTGTTTCTGCATTATCAATGAACACAGGGTCCTTTCGCAAAGGAAGGAAAAAAAATCGAGCGCGAACATAAGCAAACAGCTCAAACCAGCATTTTTTTCAGGATTTGGCTTATCTGCTGCTGGCAGGTTGGTGTGTTGCCATCAGGAAGGATTGTAGGGGAGCGGGAACTGGAGGCTGCTGCCGAGTCAGGCTCCCCTTCTGCTGGGTGTGACACAACAAACAACTGTCCTCGCCTTGATGGCTTGAGTGTAAATAGAGAAAATGGGTCTTGGAGGGAAAAAAAGTGACACAGAAGAGGAGAGACATGCCCAAGAACATACAACGATCAGTGGCACGGACAGTCCCAGCCTGGTGTGCTGCTGTTTCCTGGCCTTTGAATAATGCATCCCCTGAGGTGCTCCTTACTGAGCTCAGGCACTCCTCAGGGTCCTCCTGACAAGGACAGAACAATCCTGGTAGGGAACAGCAGATGATATTTGCAGCTCTTGAGGACTGGGTATAATGTGTACCATTTGGTATGCATGGTTTAGCTGGGGATATTTATTGCTGGGGTGACTGTCTGATCCCAGCACCGAGCTCATATGTTCACAGGGCAGCAGACACTGTGCATAGCAGGAGGACAAGGGCTGCTCACTCTGCCCTTCACAGGGCCATCTTCATCTATTCCTATCATTTCTTCCTCAGGTCTCCTCCGGCATTCCCAGTGCTGCCGAAGAGGAACTGCAGCTCACAAGAAATTACAAGGAAATCACTTCGTTCCTGTATAATTTATTAATTTTAATCACATTAAGAAATAATAGACTGTACCACACACTAGCTTTCACCATCAGACAGAGTGTCCTTGTGGATACAATGACTACATTCACCCCCCTTGGAGATATTTGCAGTATTTTGCCATGTTCTGGAGTAGGGAAGGAATTTCTACCTGCTGCTAGATATTTCTAACTTCCTGACAAGAAAAGTTTCATAAAATCATAGAATGGTTTGGGTTGGAAGGGACCTGGAAGCTCATCCAGTTCCAACCCCCCCTGCCATCAGCAGGGACACCTTCTACTAGACCAGGTTGCTCAAAGCCTCATCCAACTTGGACTTCAACACTTCCAGGGAGGAGCAGCCACAGCTTCTCTGGGCAACCTGGGCCAGTGTCTCACCACCCTCACAGCAGAGAATTTCTTCCTAATATCTAATCTAAACCTACCTTCTTCCAGTTTCAAGCCATCACCCCTTGGGAGCCTGTAAGAAATTATTTAAATTTTGCTTTGCTGTTTCTGACTGGTCCACATGTGAACTTAAGAGAGCAAACCACCAAGCAAAATATTCCATCAGTGCAGCCAATGGTCCCGCTCCCACCCGCACACCCTGTATTGCACAGAGGTAACACGCTCCTGCTGTGAAGCTGTGGACGAGGTGTCCTCCAGCTGAAGCTCATGGAAGCAGGATACAAACCCAGCATGTTGATGAAGGCAGACAGAGTACTCTGTGGCGGGACGGCTCGCCGAGGTCAGCTCAGTTGGATACCCCAAACTAAAATCAGGTGCCTAAAACCACCCAAAGCCTGTGAAAAGCCTTTGCTGTCCACATCCCCAGAGCAAGCCTGGACCATCTTCTCTCCCTCTCCTTTTGCAAAGCTCCTTTAACTGCCAGGGTTGCAAACAGTCCTTTTATAAAACCATTTCGCTCCGATCTTCTGTTTCTCCATATATCAATTTTTTTTTGTTTCTCTGTGGTTTCACAGGGATGTATATGGGATTATGAATAAGGCATTGTGAGACAAACTGAATGTGTTATTTAATGAACTGTATGAAATATTAAACCATGCCTGATATGAAGCATGGTGAATTCTGTAAGAAATAATATATTACACTTGGGAAGGACTGAAGATAATAAAATATAATGAATGAATTTAGAGTCAGGACACACAAAGCTTAGAGAAGTTAAGTTTTGTTCATTGTGAGCCTGAATTATGTGGGACAACCGTTCAAGGCAGGTTCTTCCACCACATGTTTTTTCCTGTTGTGAATGACATTATTGTATTTTTCCATTTAACATAAATCTATTTTTCAGAAGGCTGCTTCCAACAGAATGGCATCAGCAGATCCCATTAATCATGGTGCTCTCAATCACTCAGAATTATTTAGAGCCTCTTTTGTGTGTCTCTTGCTCTTTCCCCATTTCTGATTAATCTTAAACTAAACCAACTAAATAAATAAACCTGCAAGGATCCAAAGAGCATCCCTGTGAAGATCTTACTTAAGTGAGACACATGTTAACAGCTTAGGAGCTCATCCCATGCAGGTAGGGAAATTTCTGCTCCCAAAGGTTTCAGGAAGAAGAAAGGGGCTTTTTGGCCCAAAGGAGCTGAAGTCTTGACCTCAGTGGGGCTCATCCTTCTCCATTTTGGGATCTTTTCCATCAGGCATAGCCCATCTAATTTGGTCCTGAGCTGCTTCTACACTTACAAGAGATATCTGATAGGCCATGGTGGCCACTTGCCACAGGGTGGCTTGTACCATCCAGATGCCATGGCCAACTGCAAGGATGGAACATGGAGCTAGATCTACGTTGGGGCTCTACTCTGGGTTTCCACACCAGAGCTGGATGCCAAACTGAGCCAACCTACTCAAGAAATGTGAGAGAACACCGCTGCTCTGGCATTTCTACACCTCTCTGTTTCCCAGGTGATGATTGCTATAGCAATGTCACCCCCTGCCACCTTCAAGGGGCCAGCCACACCCCAGCAAAGCCAGCCCTCCAGATGCTTCTCCAGCAAAAACCCAGTAAACCTCCAGCCAGACGCTTGCATGTGCAAAGGTGCTGGTGTTGCTCCAGCTAGAGCAGTGATGGTAAAAAGGTGACGGATCTTAAAGCTGGTAGATTTAGCACATCTATGGGCTGTGCACCAAGCACACTGCAAGCAGAGCCAGCTCCTACCTGATACCTCCTGACAGAGATGTATCTGGAGCTGAAGAGGATTGGAAATAGTTGTTTAATTCCCAGTGTCATGGCCAGGATATGCTGCAGTAAGCGAGATGAATATAGTGTTCCCATGTTAGAGTTTTTCCTTGATGGAAATTCCACGATGCTTGATGAAGCATGCCAACGGTGTGTATCCATACATATTTTTACTGCTGTTATCCATATCCATATTTGGGGCTTAAAAATATTGTATATGTGAGTCACAAACATCAAGGCCTCTCTTTTGTTTGAGTTACAGGACACGCACCACGCACTGCTGTATGTGAGGACACAGTGTGCTGCTGCAGGGCTCTCCACAAAGCCAGCTTGGCAAACAGCAAAGGTTAAATTATGTACTTGCCAGGTTTGGGGTGTTAAGGCTAAAACAAAGACATGGGGTTGGGCAAAACCAGAAGGATTGCTTTAAATGTGCATCGTGGGGCCAACCTCTGACCAGGGGTGGCTGCTCTGCCTCCTCTCTGAAGGTGCAACCTCCCTTTGCTCTTCACTGGCTTTGACTCTAGCTGATAAATTAATTGATTCAGCTTGGCTATCTGGAGTTCTGAGTAATTTCAATATTGAACCTCAGCTGTAATTAATTCAGTCAATACAGTTAACACAAACCATGGGCAATGCAGGGATGCCAGCTAAGTGCTGGGCAGATCGAGTGCCCCGTGCCCAGGCTGAGCGCAGAGGGTGTGGTGGGTTGGCTCTGACTGGATGCCAGATGCCCACCAGAGCCCACTCTATCACTCCCCCTCCTCAACTAGATGGGGGGGGAGAAGAATATAACGAAAGGCTCGTGGGTGGAGATAAGGACAGAGAGAGATCACTCACCAGTTACTGGCACAGGCAAAACAGACTCGGCTTGGGGGGAAAAAATGAATTTTAGTTTATTACCAATCAGACAAGAGGATAATGAGAAATAAAACCAAATCTTAAAACACCTCCTCCCACCCCTCCCTACTTCCCAGGCTTCTCTTCTCTCCCGATTTCAACTTCCTTCCCCCCAGCAGCGCAGGGGGACAAGGAATGGGGGTTGGGGTCAGTTTATCCCACGTTGTTTCTGCCGCTCCTTCCTCCTCAGGGAGAGGACTCCTTCCCCTGCACCAGTGTGGGGTCCCTCTCACAGGAGACAGTCCTCCACCAACTTCTCCAGCGTGAGTCCTTCCCATGACTGACAGTTCCTCATGAACTGCTCCAGCATGGGTCCATTCCATGGGGTGCAGTCCTTCAGGGACAGACTGCTCTAGCGTGGGTCCCACGAGGTCACAAGTCCTGCCAGCAAACCTGCTCCAGTGTGGGCTTCTCTCTCCACAGGCTACAGGTCCTGACAGGAACCTGCTCCAGCATGGGCTTCCCACGGGGTCACAGCTTCCTTCAGGCACCCACCCTCTCTGACGTGGGGTCCTCCACGGGCTACAGGTGGTCATCTGCTCCACCATGGACCTCCATGGGCTGCAGGGGGACAGCCTGCCTCACCATGGTCTTCACCACAAGTTACAGGGGAATCTGCTCCGGTGCCTGAAGCACCTCCTCCCCCTCCTTCTTCACTGACCTTGGTGTCTGCAGAGTTTGTTTCTCTCACGTATTCTCACTCCTCGCTCTCTAGCTGCAAAAAGTGTGCTGGTTTTTAAATCTTCCCCTTTTTTCTTAAATATGGTATCACAGAGGCATTACCATCATTACTGATGGGCTTGGCCTTGGCCAGCGGTGGGTCTTTCTTGGAGCCAGCTGGCATTGGCTGTGTCAGACATGGGGAAAGCTTCTGAAAGCTTCTCACAGAAGCCACCTCCTGCTACCAAAACCTTGCCACGCAACCCAAATAGTGGGGGATACTGTGCACAGCTCCCAGGCAGGGCAAACAGCCCAGGAGAGTTTGGCCAGGACACCAGGGACTCCTGTCTACTCAAAAACACATCCACAGGACCCCAAAAGATCCATCATGGATCCAGCACCCAGCTTCATCTGAAATACCCATGCAGCCAGGTTGAACAATGAACACATGCTTTGTTTGGAATGGTAATTTTAGAGTTTGGAGGCAAAATAATTTTAAATTAGAGCTTAATAGCCCTGAAGTCAGGGCAAAAGAGAAGAGCTCTTGTGGGGACCCCAATTGCCGTGCTTTCCCTGGCCAGGTGTGGGCAGTTGTCCCAGAATGCCTGCATCCGGAGCATGAGGCCAGCCCGGGCACGCAGGAAGGCAGGACAGGAGCTGAGTGAGTGTCCGTTGTGTCTGGAATACAACTCCTGAGCCACAAGATGGGTTTCCTGGAGCCTTGTGAAATTTGGGTGACGGGGCTTGTAGAGCGACATTGTACTGTGTTCAGAGCAACCCAGCAGGGAATTCAGGGAAGAGGAAGGACTTTTTTTGCCAGGAGACATAAAGGCTGCTAATAAAAAATAGAGGGCAGTGTTATTACTTTTTTATCTTACAAAGTCAGACCAGGTTATGAAACCCAGACTGGAGCAGAATAATAATCGGCGAGGCTTGGCAAGATGGAGGTACCACTCCCAACCACACAAGAGTTAACTCGAGCCGAAGGAGAGGAGCCTTCCTTCCCTGGCATTTTCTGTGCACAGAGTCTGTTTCTCTATAAATTACTCTGCTCCTACCCTGGAGCACACCTGGCTGCTGGGCAGAGCCTCCTCCCAGGTCCTTCCCTGTTTCTTGCTCCTCTGATAAATACCAAGGATACACAGAATCACAGAATGTTAGGGATTCCATTCCACAGAATGGAATCAAAAGATCATCTAGTCCAATCCCCCTGTTGGAGCAGGAACACCTACATGAGATTACACAGGAGTGAGACTTCAGACACTGGGACCACTGTCTGGGGCTGAGCACGACACATGTGCTGAATGAGACATGGTCCTCACCCCATAGCATGAAACCACCATGGGAACGGTCAGCAGCCAGAGACTGGGAACCCATCTGCCCATTATTAGCCATGATACTTTATCTCTTTACCCTCCAGGACGGATGGTTTCTGGAGGCCCAGGATAGTGCCCATCATTGCTGGAGGAGGTGATGCTGGCCCTTCCTGGGCTAATGCACACTGCATGGAGCCCTGAGCTTCCTGCATGACCCTGCTGGGGTGCCAGCTCTGGGAGCGTGGTGGTTTCCTTTGGCTAGCACTGGGCTGGCAGCCAAACACAGCTGCTTGCACACTCCCCCACCCCAGGGGATAGGGGAGAGAATTGGGCAACAAGGGTGAGGAGACTCATAGGGTGAGGTTCAATTCAATAACTGAAATAATTCAGTTCAATAACTGAAATAAAATAAAACTTAAAATAATAATAGTAAAATATGCAAATGAGTGATGCCCAGTGCCATTGCTCACCATCCACCAACCAAGCCCAGCCTGTTCCCAGATAACGATCCCGGAGGAGCGACAATCCCGAACCGAAACCGCAATCCCG
>NW_010322708.1:17769-27148 GCF_000700745.2 Antrostomus carolinensis
GAGCCCGAGCGAAAGCCAGAGAGAGCAAGAGAGGAAGAGCCCCTCATGAATGTCCTGCCCATGGGGGACAGGAGATGGAACAGCCCATTGGCAGATACAAATGCCAGTTTAGCTGATTAATTTAAATATTCCTCACCCCACCCCGGCCAGATCTTGCACTTGCAGACCAGCAAAATACAAAGTCCTTCAACTTCCAGTGACAAATGAAAACATGGATATGTTGTTAATGTTCTTCTCATAACAAATCCCGCTGTGAATCCAACACACAGCGCTGTTCTAGCTGCTAAAAAGAAACACAGCTCTGGCCCAGCTAAAAACCAGGAGAGGGAGATTCCCAAAATCTCTGGCAATTGCAATGCACTCCAGCACCTAATGCTTCTTTAGCTTTCTTAGTCATAGAGAAGCAAACAGGTCAACAGAGGAAGCACAACAGAGCAGCCATAAGGAAAGGCAGGGCAGTTCAGCAGAGAGGGCCAAGCAGGGCTGGGAAACAGAATAAAAGCAAACGACAAGTTATTTGGGATGAGAATGTTTCAAAGTTTGATTTTACACAGGTAAAATATCAGCTGGCTTGCAAAAACCTCCCGATTCCTTTGTGGATCAGGTGCAGTGTGTGAAGCTGTGAGTTCCAGCCATGACTGTGCCCGGCACTGCAGCGTCAGGGGCTCAGGCTGTTTCGCTCGGGCTCTGGGCAGCAGAACAACAGCCAAGTACTGCAAAGCTGTTCGGACTTCAACGCTGCTGTTATTGTTCAGCTCGCAGACGCCCGTGCAGGATGCAGCCCTCCAGCTCACACGCCTTTCATCACACAGGCTGATTTCAGATAATTCCCTGAGACTTGTTTTTGATAAACTGCTATTTAAGTGTGCTCTTTACAGATGGTAAAAGATGCTATATTAAGAATCTGTAAAGGGCAAAATATTCTGTTTATTCGCATAGGAGGCACATCTGATGCTCGGCAGCATCACCTTCACCACTGAGCTGGCACTGGCCGTGGGGACAGTCATTTCACAGCAGGTCCAGTTTCACTCTACGCACTCGGAGCTGGGGCACCAGCTATTTTCACAGCAGCATCTCCACACCAGTGCGAACAGGAGCTGTGGGTGATGCTGGCAGAGGTGAAATCATGCGTGGGCTTGTAACAACACCACAGCTAGCCCAGGGGACTGGTACCCACGCCACAGCACTGGCCTTCTGGTCCCACCTATGGAAGTTCATCATCGCAAGGCTCCTTTCCCAGCCCTGCACATGCCCAGGGGATGCCCCAGGCTGATGATCTCTGCTCTGTCCCTTGAGACACAGATTAATGCTGGCTGCTGGGAGCCTTGTCTGTCTGCCCAGAGAAATTACAGGGAGAGTATCAAAGCACCGTCATCCTCTGAATGATTTTTACCCCCTTCCTTTGTAAGCAGGGCACACACAAACTGGAGGAATTATTTTTCTAATTATTCAATTTTACTGGAAATCGATAAGCAAATAAGGTGATTTTTTAGTCCAAATAGTTCTATAGCTCTTCTTGCAGGGCCCAGGTATTGCAAAACCCACGCTGAGACTCTGACAGCGTTGTGATGGATAGCCCATGTCTACCTCTGCTCAGGAGGTTTGCTGGCAGGTAGGGTTGGATTAAGTCACAAGTATGAGATGGGGTTAACTGCGATGTGAGGATGAAGACCAAGGTAATTATCCACTAAGTTCTGCAGGAATTTGGGATCCCGGATTCCCTACAAGCCCCGCTGCTTCCTCAGAAGGACTCGTGTGCATCTCACTCTGAGAGCCACCTCAATTGCCTCTTAATTTGAGCCCTGTCAACACAAGAGCTAAATGAAGAACCATTTGCTGTTTCAAGGAGTGCTATAAGAGAGAGGTAGGCCCTTCGCAGCGTGCAGAGCCAGGCAGCTCATTACCAGGGCCAATGTGCTTTGCAGCCATTGCAGTGCTGCCAGCAACATGCTGCATCCACAGGCTACGGCCGGCACTGCCAGCAGGTCCTGGCATCTCTTGGCACACAGCAGTGCTGAGCTGGGGACAAGAGATGAAGGGCAACTCCAGCTTCTCCAGCAGGATTGGTTTTCTAAGTATTAGGCTTCCTGGAGATCAAGAAGTGTATAAGATCATTCTTCATTTTACTACAAAGAATCCCAGAATTGCCTGGATTGGAAAAGCCCTTTAAGCTCGAGTCCAATCATTAACCCAACACTGACAAGTCCCCGACTAACCCATGTCCCTCAGCACTATGTCTACACAACTCTTCAGTCCCTCCAGGGATGGGGATTCCACCACTGCCCTGGGCAACCCCTTCCAATGCCTCAGAACCCTTTCCAGAAAGAAATTCTTCCTCACATCCAATCTCAACTGCCCTTGGTGCAACTTGAGGCCATTTCCTCTTGTCCTGTCACTTGTTCCTTGGTTGAACAGACCTACCCCCATCTCTCTACACCCTCCTTTCAGGGAGCTGGAGAGGGCCAGAAGGTCTCCCCTCAGCCTCCTTTTCTCCATAATGTCCTTTTCTTTCTCCATATTCTTTTCCTTTTCTCCATATTCTCTAAGAAGTGTATCAGAATATACATCTATTAAAAATATATATGTTAATGCTGCAATGGGGTCTGTTTCAGAAGTCTAGCTTATCTCTTTGCTGAAGCAGGAGAAGAAAACAGTGAAATAGAAGTAATTAGGGAAGGAGGCAAGTCACGAGACACACTCAGCACAGCGAAACCCACGTGAAGGCGCTCGCCCCGCCGCTGCAGTCCCCCGGGGCTTGCTCCTGCTCACCCTGGCTACCTGGGGAGTGCTGAGTCCTTGGATTAGGAACATGGTTTACAAAGAGACCTTGTGAAAATATATTAAAAAAAAAAAAAAAAAAAAAAAGAAGGCTGGGCTGATGTAAACAAACCTGGAGTGAATAAATTAGTGGGGGAGCGGAAACGAGTAGATGGAATTACACAGGAGTGTTACATAAAAGCAGCTGGTGTTTCACTCTTGCAATTAATCCAAATTGGGCTGAGCCTGGGCTTTGGGGAAGAATAACTGGTGGGCGGCAGTGAAAGCGAAGAATAAGTAGTCGTGTATGGAGCTGGAGGGTGGTATGTAGCCATGGTCCCTGTTAGGGCTGGGTTTAATGAGCAGTCTCATAAGAATACATCAGTGAAACTCCCCAGTTTTAGGGGCAGCTGTGGGGGCTGGATAAATAAAGAGAGGAGGCAGAGGTAGAGCAGAGGCACAGAGAAGGATGCATGCTTGCACCTCTCTGCTGGCTCCTTGCCTCACACCCAACCTTTCCCCTTTTACCCTAAATCTGGAACAGGGACTGCCCGAGGGTGACATCAGGATTTGGCCATCAGTGACACAGAGACCTCGTGTTGGAAGGGACCTCCTGGGTCACCATGTCCATGCCCTGCTTTTGCAGTCCTGGCATCTCACAGGCATTGTTAGTGGCTCAGCTCCTCCTGGTGGGAAGTGGTCCAGCGATCCATGGCTTTCCTGGATTGCCACCAGCCATGCACCTGGGTCACCGAGACATGAGAACAGGCAGGTGACCCTCAACTACATCTCTTGTAACCTGGAAAAGAGGGATGGTGAAGTGAGCACCTGTGAGAAGCCATTGCACATCATGGCTTGGAGCCAAGTGCAGTGATAAAACCCACCTCGGCCAATACACCTGTGATAGTTTCACCAGCGAGTGCTCCTCAGCCTCTGAGCACTGACACACATGATGGCATGGCTACTCCTTATCTCTGGGACTTAGGAAAGAGGCTCAAGGGCAGAGCAGTGTTCTCCCACCAGCAAAAGCATCCCCTTTGATCTCAGGGGCTCCCCATCTCTGACAGTTCCTCAGGGTTTGCCATGATGCTACTGGGCTTCCCCCCGGTTATAACCTGTTCTTCTAAAGGCACTTGATCCACGCGCACAAAGCAGCTCCCACAGAGGAAATTTTTCACCCAAAGGGTGATGAGACACTGGCCCAGGTTGCCCAGAGAAGATGTGGCTGCTCCTCCCTGGAAGTGTTCAAGGCCAGGTTGGATGAGGCTTTGAGCAACCTGGTCTAGTGGAAGGTGTCCCTGTTGATGGCAGGGGGATTGGGACTGGATGAGCTTCCAGGTCCCTTCCAACCCAAACCAGTCTGTGGTTCTATGTCAAACCAAATGCCTCTAATCCTATTAGTTTCTGTTCAACCTGTCTGGAGTGTCCTCTTTAATCCCAATCTCCAGTCCTTCAAGTGCTCTAACATTCAGATGGCTTCTGCTCCACAGAGCACACCCGTGCATAAAACCCACCCATTCCTGAGAGGTGGAGATAGAAAAGGCACAAGATAATTCTGACAACCAAGAAGCTTTGTGCAGCAACAGCTGAATTTGGGGCAAACGCAAAGCTATGAGTAAGAGTCCTATGGACTCAGCCAGACTTTGGCCTGGTGCTTCAGCCCAGCTCTGAATTCAGGACAGCACTCCTGTGATCTAACACGTTGAAGCAATCTTCTCCTGCTGTCTTTATATTTGATAATCTGAGATCTGTGGGAGTCTCTACTTCATAATCCATATATCTTGTGACCCTCTGGAAGTCTGACAACTATTTCATGCTCTGATGGCTCCTTGCTCACCTCCATCCGTGCAAGAAGAGCGTGTCCTGACTGGCACAGAAGTAGCTTGTATTTTCATCAAACTGAGACAGTGATTAAATGCCTTCAGCCAAGCACAAGGCAACTTCAACTGGGTTCATTCTTTGAGCACTGGGAGGACTGGGAATGAGGCCAGAGAAAGCTATAGAAGACCCCAGCTGGGCAAAGGCTGGAGAACAATGCTTAGAGATAGGTTTGACACCTCCAGCAAATCTCACCAGAGACTGTTGGAAAACTGAGCTTGTCAAAAAACTGGGACTGGTTCCTTCTCTGGTGGGCAGCCCCAGGGTCCCCTGGGCTGGCAGCAGGGTGCTCCTGGGTGGCCATGCCAGAGCAAGAACAGGGTCTCCATGACTCTCACACTCCTTCTCAACCGATGATGCTCCTGGAGAGGAAACAGGATGGGAAAACTGAGGCACTGCTGGACCCTGTTGTTCTCCTTGACCCATTCTTGGTATGGTGATGCCATGCAAAGCTTCCCTTGGCTTGGTCCTGGCTCCCTGCAGGATCACCCAGCAGAACTGCAGCGGCTGCACCGTCCAGCACTACTAAGCTATCCCCGGGCTCAGCGCAGGGGCCTGGAGCAGTGCCTGGGCAGGATGGTTTAGAAGCAAAGATGGGTTTTGCTCTGTGAGTACAAAGCTCCTGGCTGCAAATAAAACCCACTAATAGAAAAATGATACAAAGGGAGCCAGGCTCTCGGGGCCAGGCAGTGAGTGAGAGCAGTAAATTGGAGGATAAAGCGGCTGCCATAGCGGCTGGTCAGCCCGTATTTCACCATTTCAAGTTGCAGCAAAGAGGAAACTTTCTTTTCACAGTTTCATGCTACCATCACTAAACCTTGCATATATAAAGAACAAGCGTCTTTTATGTCCTCAAGGGCTTTTCAGTCAATTGAATGCTTTTCATACAGTCCCTTCTCTGCTCCCCTTGCTCGCCATGCTAATGTGGACGCTTTGCCATGCTTGGGAGTCCGGCACACTACCACCGAGGTGTCTGCTTGGGCTTCCAACGCCCATCAAATGCAGTAGAAATTAAGCATTTAAAGTGAAACTATGGCTCTGGGTCTCTTTTTACTTCAGATTTCCTGATGTTAACCTGGATATTTCTCCTTCAGGGGCTGTTGCCATCCCAAGGTGCCTATATCAGGTGCATAGCCTGATACAGGCACCTTGTATCAGGTGGAGGAGAGATGAACATTTCCTCAGGACGTTGGACACAGGGTGCAGAGAAACTTCAGCACAACCTTCAGAAACATCTGGGAATGCTTTGGTTGCACACAGCTCTCTCGGCAAACATCGCCTGTACAGTCACCAGCACAGGACCCGGAGATAAAAAGTAGATCCTATTTTAATGTTTTCACAATTTTCAAGCCCTTGAAGGCCAGAGACAGACTCAGGGTTTCTGAGCCCTGTCCCTCTCCATGCTGCTCTTTATAAACACTGATAAGCCACCCGGCGCTCCCCAGACAGATGTATTATCCCTTTTGTAGCTCTTGCAGATTAAGACCCAGCCAGAAGTGCTTTTCCAAGGGCTGTAACAAGGATGCTTGGCATAGCTGCCATAAGAGGTCAGGATTTTATGCGCTTCCCAACTCCACATTCCTGCAGCCCTGCATGGCTCTACCAACACAGTCCTGTTCCCACAGCCAGACCTGGGGTCACCTCCAGCTTAGCTGGGGGTTAAACAAGGGGATATGCTGCAGGAGAGTCACAGCAACACCCCAGTAGGAAAAATCCATTTTCCCTGTAGCAGCATACAGTGGCAATAGCCCAAGCTGGAACTCATGGGAGTAGACACGAACACATCCCAAATTCTGCCGTCACAACCCCAAACTCTGACCACCAGCTCTGGATGGTCTTGCAAAGACAGAGGAAATAAAAGGAAAGGAACACCAGTAACATACTTGTACAGGAATTAAAGGAGAGACCTGCCCACCAGCCATACCATCATACAGAGGATCTTGTTGCTACCTGGTTTTTTATTTTGCACATCAAACCCTTGGCTAGCAGCAGCAGGCCTGATTAGCTCCAAAATGTCAGCAGCAACCCCCCGTGAGCCCACAGCTGCTTGCTGGCCTCCAGCCCTCACTTTTCAGCTGCGAGGCTCTAATGAGGACATCAATGATGCTCTTTCTTAAAACAAATGGCTGAAGGCAGCATGCCGCTGCCCAGCCCACGCGGCGCTTGCTGGCGAGAGAACGGTGACCCCAAGTCCCAGTAGAGAGCGGTGCCTGGGTGGTGGGTGCCCTAATGGGGGCTCTCCATCTGCAGCCATCCTCACCAAGATGCAGGATTGCTCCACAGATCAATCCCTCCCTCTTTCCCCTTTCATCCCACCTGCCAGCACCTCTCTTAAATGCTGTTGGCTTTGGTATTTCACCTAATTTCCTTGCTCTTATGAGAATAATATGGTGAAGTTGAGTCTGAGATGCCCTCTGAAGGCTCCCACGCTCTTGGGTGTGTCTACAAGCAGCTGGAATCTTTTCTTGTAGAGATATCTGACATTAACCCAATGCAGGAGATGGAGATGAGACTCCATAGCACTTACTGTTCCTCCTTTCTCCATCCAAACCTTCCCAACCTGCTTCCCAACCTCCATCCAGACCTTCCCAACCCCCATCTAGCCTCCTTCTCAACCTCCATCCCCAGACGCCAAAGTTTGTCCAAGGACTTTGGTATTGACCATTGGCCTCGCAGGAACTGTTTCCCCAGGAAAATGAAGCATTATGTTGGCTTCGTACATATGTCTGACAGAACTATGAAATATTGTAAAAGATTTAGATTTATCAGTCCGGACAGATTGGCCGCTCTCACTGTGCCTATAAAAGCTCTGAGTGATGCCATCCATCAATGGGCGGACAGCATCGGCTCTGACTGAGGACCAGGGAATTTTGCATCACTGGGGCCAAGTGCCAATTCCTTAAGTAATCCCAGGTTTCATTAAAGAGGCAGCCGGAGGAGGGCATTACTTTGAATTTTTTTTTTTAAGTCGGCTGCAGGACACTTACAAATTACTGTGGAATTGATGGTGGGTGACTCGTTAAAATTAATTATGGCCATAATTAGGAATATTCAGGAAGAAAACCACAGGAAAAATGGTCCATGGAAAGATATTTTCTACAGTCATATTTTAAAATGAAGCAAAAATTTGCAGCTGCTTTATTAATTTAAATAATAAGGTACGGCTTTTTCTTGCATAGCTTCAGAGGGTTTCTAATGGAGGGGGGCCTGCTAGATGAGGCATTTCAGAGGAAATCAAATAGCCTCATAAATAAATGAGTTTTCTTTTTTCAGGGCATAACTATTCATTCCTACGATGTTCATCGAGCTTCACATTACAGGGGAAAGGAGTCAGGAGGAGCCTCCAGGCTGCTCCAGCATCCTCAGGATAAATGTCTTCTCCAAGCTGACAGCTCCTTGACATGAGCCCATCCTGCCTGCACTTGCGGTGGGGCAGCTCTGTGCAAAACTACATCTTGCTTCAGTCCTTCGGTCTGTGCCAGTGAGCAGGACAGGGAGGTGAGGGTGTGGGGTACCTGCTGCTCCTTACCTTCCTGCAGCATCCCCACGTCCTGTCACCCTGGGCAGAGATCTCCAGCAGTGCCACGCACCCATTCCAGTGGAAACTGGTGGCAAATCAATGCCATCATGGGCCACTACCAGCCAAACCCCTGCTGCCACACTGCTCTGTGGGCTTGGAGGTGGCTGCACGGCCTGGCCTTTGGTTTAACAGCCACGCTGATGGAGAGAGGGAGCACTACGGCATCCAGCTCTGGGTAACGCTGCAGCCACCCACAGCTCCAGCACGAATTACTCTGCTCTTTGAAACACTGGCTGTGGAGGACACAGGAAGGCCATTTCAACAGAAATGTTGTCTTTTATGTCCAGACACCAGCTGGTATCAAAGGCATCACGCCTGCTCACAGCAGAACACGGCGGGGTTGGCGCTCATGGCACAGAGCAAAATGGGTGCAAACAGATCCAGACACACGATTGCAGGGTCCACCTCAACGTTCCCACAGCAGCAGCAAATCCCACACCCACTAATGGCATCTCCAGTAGGACCAGAGTCTGGATTCACCATTTGCTCAGTTATCTTCTCTACTGAGCTTCAGAGGTTATCTCACTGCTTGAACTGGTTTATGGATCCTTCATACCAGTGAGGTACCCAAACACCTACCTTGTGAGCACCTGTACAGCAAAGCCATCGCTAGGCATAGGACATCTCTTGCAGCTATTTGCTGATAGAATCATGAAGGTTGGAAAAGACCTCTAAAAGCAAGTCCAGCTGTCACCCCAAAACCACCATGCCCACTAAGGCATGTCCTGAACTAAACCACGTCATGAAGATCACCCTGTCACTGCTAAATTTGAATCATGAAGACACAAGCAGGAAAATTAGACTTTTGAAATTATTTGAAAGCACTAGAGCTACAAGAAATACAAAAGGCAGCTCAGACTCCCAGGGGATCTTCCTTTAACCAACTACTGTCTCGGTCCAAAGTACACAAAGCCCATATGACCCTCTCCAAAGGTTAAGCAGGTTTTGGACCCCAAAGCCCAGAAGCCAGGTGATGGCTGAGGACTTTTTCTTTCTGTGAGATTGGGAGGTTTACACACACAACAGAGATAACCACAGCACTACTATCATTTGGTTTTGGAGGATGTACCTTGTTGATGAGTCCAAGACATGCTCCTGGGAATGGTGCGAATCCCTGCAAGGCTGCTCTGAATTTCCTCCATGGGGACACTGATCGCTAGGGAA
>NW_010322708.1:27166-41973 GCF_000700745.2 Antrostomus carolinensis
AGAGTAGAGGGAAACAAGCATGTGCCCAGCATTCATCCCCTTCCCAGGTACTGGTCCAGCATCTCTGAGTGCTCCTCCTCACCAGCCCCACAGGGACAGCATGCATGGCAGAGGCTTCCACCTACTGCTGATTGCAAACCACTGGAAAATTTCTACCAAGAAATTGTTCTCCAAAATTTCCTTGGGGACACGCAGGTTTTTGGCAGCAAGCTGAATGTCACGCCTAGGAGCTGCGAGCACTCGACTCAGGGATGCTGCCGCCTGGGTGTGTGTATATCACGGGTCTGTTAGCCTGGGGATAAAGGTCTTGGGGATGCCCCATGCAAAGGAAAGCCCAGACTGTGCTCCTGCACATCCCAGCACAACTATGGTTTCCAGATCCTTCCACGTCACTGCACTGAGCTGGGACAGGTCTCTGCCCCTGTGCCCTCTCACTCCTCTGCAAAGCAGAGATGTGCCCGCTGCTGCCTCAAGCACCCAAGGAGAATTACAGTCACAAAGATGTCAAACTACAGCTCCTAGGAGACCTATACCGAAAGGTTAAGGAGTTTTAGCTTTATTTGTATTTTTCACTGGTGGATTTTCAACAGAAAGAACCTGCTTTTTCTATTCTGCCTGTTCTCCCAGTCAACAGCCCAATTTCCTCCTGACAAAGAAATTCATTAGGAAACTTTCAAGCCAATCCCAACCATGGCAGTTAGTTGAAACTGCTCAAATCCTCTCTAGAAAACCTTCTTACAACACATCCATCTCTGACTCCCTCTGCATCCCCCTGGTAACAGATTCGAACTCGTAATGACCTGTGAGCCACCTGCCTGCTTAGTCCAGCTCCAGCACTCCCTGTACTGTCACAGCAGAAATATTTTCTCACAAATTCATTTCCAGTCAGTATTTCTGTACTGAGGTTGTTTCTCTCAGCCACTGTCTTTCATGCGATAATTACAGGAGAATTTGCAAAGCTGCAAAAACCTTTCCCCATCAATTGCTCTTCCTGTGTGAAGCGGTCAGGTGTTGGAAAGGAGGGATTCGAGCAGAGAGCATCCACTGATATGAGGGGTCAGTGATGTGCTGGACCCATCAGGACATGGAAAAGCAGCAGGAGATCCAGCATGGCCATGAGGATGAGGAGTCAGAACTGGCCAAGCTCAAATCATCGTCCCTAAAGGACTGCGTGGTGGCTCATTAGACACAGAAGAAAGGGCTAATTTTAGGTTGGGTGGCAATTAAAAAGCATTGTATTATCCTTCCTGTGCTAAAACAGGCTGTCAAAATCTTTGGGTAAACCAGCAGTTAAATGAGGGGCTGATGAAGAGTTACAATAAGGAAAGACAATGGCATCATTATACTGGGATTTATCTTCCTGAGACAGCATTGTCCTCATTATTCAGGAGCAGTGTACCCAAAAGCCACTAATAAAGCTCCTCCCAGAATGGAGATAAATGCCAAACCTTTCCAAGACTTTTGAACATCAATGCTCCGCAGCATTCAATGCATCCTTTGATTTTGGTGTACACATTTCTTGTGCCAGCACTGCTGGTCCTGCTGGAGGTTAAACAGGCTTTGGGGACTTCCAGGTCCAGGACAGCTGGGACCAACATCTCGCTGGGACAAAGGGGCCACACTCCTACATTGGATGGACATTTGGATCAACTTGGAAGGGAGGCGGGGAGTCCCACCTGCACTGGTGGGACCACCCGAACTGCTGCAGATGCAGTGACTGTGGCGAGGATCATAGAATCATTTAGGTTGGAAAGGACCTCTAAGATCATCAAGTCCAGCTGTCAACCCAACGCTGCCATGCCCACTAAACCATGTCTCTAAGTGCCACATCTACACATCTTTTAAATACCTCCAGGGTCAGTGACTCCACCACTGCCCTGTGCAGCCTGTTCCAATGCCTGAGAAACCTTTCAGCAAAGAAATTCTTCCTCACATCCAATCTCAACTGCCCTTGCCACAACTTGAGGCCATTTCCTCTTGTCCTGTCACTTGTTCCTTGGTTGAACAAACCCACCCCCACCTCTCTCCACCCTCCTTTCAGTGAGCTGGAGAGAGCCAGAAGGTCTCCCCTCAGCCTCCTTTTCTCCAGGCTCAACAACCCCAGCCTTGAACTCATCACACTTGTGCTCCAGACCCTTCCCCAGCTCCGTTGCCCTTCTCTGGACACACTCCAGCACCTCCATGTCCTTCTTGGAGTGAGGGGTCCAACACTGAACCCAGCACTTGAGGTGCGGTCTCACCAGTGCCCAGTACGGGGGGATGATCACTGCACTGGTCCTGCTGGTCACACTATTGCTGACACAGGCCAGGGTGCTGTTGGCCTTCTTGGCCACCTGATCAAATGCCCACACAGGACAGGACCAGCTCTGTGTAATGTGAATGGTCTCAATGCAGGGCAGATCAAGGGCATTCAGTAAACCATCTTCTCAAGTGCAACAATGAAATTGGAGGAATCCAAGCAGGAGGAGAGAAGTTGGTAGGATGGTGCCAAGCTGGCCAGTGTGACCTTGTCCTTCCCAGCAAGCTGAGCAGGGGTGGGAGGCAGGGGAGGGCAGTTCAGCTATTCAATGCTTTGGAGCATAATTAAATCACATTGACCAAAAAAACTCCTTCCTGTCCATCACGCAGAAAAAAAGTCTATACTTAAAAAATAAGCAGGACACTTGTTTTTAATGTTATAAACTGAGAGGGTAAGTATTATATTCAATCCATAGATGGGAGGTGCCATGTTGTTTCAACCGCTATGCTTTCCCCTTTAGCCTGCTCCAAAAAAAATATAAAATATTCCAAATAAAAGCCTTAGGTGTTGACATAGATTTGGAAAGGCAAGTCAGTTTGGTTGTCAACAGCAAGGTGGAAAACATGAGTTTTTCTTTCCACATTTAAAAGGGTTCAGGGGCTGCAAACAGCATGGGGCTGGCTACTGCCTCACCAGTGCTGCAGCTGCTGGTGTCCCACCCCAACACCATCCTGCTTTTCTATGTGTTCCAACAGGCTGGGACGTAACTCAGGAGCTCCTCCTAGGAGAAAGGATGTGGTGCCCACTTTCCAACCCCCTGGTGGAAACCCAATTCCTTCAATGGCATCAGAGGTGACAAAACCAAATGCCGAGGTACAGCCCATTTCACCCACATAGGGCTGCTGCTTGTCAGAGCTGTTGTTACAGGAAAGCTGGAGGAGGAGTGGAGCCCATAGGTATCTTTTTAAGAGGTAGAAAAACCACAAAAGACTTTTTAATGCAGGGAACAGAAAACTCTTAAGATGGGAATGTCCTAACCACCAGGAGGGCAAACCCAGAGCACACGCAGGGTGGGAAACACCAGAAAATCTCTTGTATCTAGCTGAGATCAAGGTAATATTTAGTAAGAAAAAATACATACACAGAGGGCCTCAAGATGACTGTCATGATGGAATTGCAGGAGGCACATGGGGCGACATGGGAGAGATGAATTAGAGTCTGATATTGATGAGATTGTTTACAGTGATGGAGCCTTTGTGGAGAGCCATGTTGCCCACACAGCCCATATTAAGGCATTTCTGCTGCAGTAGCTAGACTTGGGTCATTATCTGGGCTTTGAGAGTTCAGAGTGCAGCAGATTTGATAAAATTCCCTAACCAATATCTCCACTTCTTCTTCCTATGGCAAACCACAACGGCAAACTGTGGCCATCACGCTGCAAGCGCTGGGCGCCGGGTCCCCATGTCAACTCACAGAGATCTCAGCTCCTCTGGGCTCAGCATCACCCAACAACATCTTAATCTGGTAATGAAACCACATGGTTAATTCGTTCAACTTGGCCTCGGGATCTTTCCCAGAGCAGTGCAGGAGCATACAGCATCCAGCCCCTCCATCCCACTGCCCAGTCCCCTGAGCAACACAGCACGGTCCTCTCTCCTCCAGATTGTTTACCTTAACAAAACCATTTAATCTTTGCCAGGTTTTATTTTGCCGTTCAGGAATAAAAACCTTTTAAATAAATATTTAATGACCCCTGTTGGGTGCTGGGATGATAATGGGGCTGGAAGGCACATGGAGCCATGCACCCGCAGATAAAACCTGCAGCAAAATAAGGTCTCTTGTTTTATTGTTCCTGATGTTATAAAGATTGACTCTGCTATTAGAGCTTCCTGGAGGATTTCTTTGGGATAAAATCTACAGCTAGCAGAATTTAATCAGTTAGTGCCGAAAAATAAATTTCAGGTGGTGGCAGCTTTTAAATAGGTGTAATTTTCTTTCTGAAAACATGGTATCTGCTCTGCTCATATACCATCCTGCAAACATGACCTGCCCAAACACACACTATAGGTAGCGGGCATGGCGTTCCCCATTGCTGGCTCAGAGGGGCTGTGAGTGCTCTGCACCATCACTCCATTCCCTACGGACAAGCCAGAGCAGCCCTCAGCAAAGTGAGCCAGCACAGGGAAAACAGAGCAAATTAACAAGGAACTAATTAACAGTAGTCTGGCACTAAGTGGGCTTCAGGTGTAGCACGCTTGGACTTACAGCCTTATTTAAGTTTAAAGCCAGGAAGGGCAGGTTTTTGTTGAGGGTGGGTTTGTGCCATCCTCAGGTCTAGGATTTTGGGTGGGGGGCAGGGCACAGCCCCTCAGAGAGGGGTTTTGCCCTTGGTGTGATTTGAAAAGCACAACCCCAGAAATCCACGTCGGGAAAGGAAGGAGGAGAGCTTAAACCGTGCAGAGGAGCAGATTGAGGCTGGCAGAGCAAGCAGCCCTGGCTGTGCCAGATGCTCCCATGGGCTGGGAAGCATTTTAGCTGCTGGCCTTGGAACGCAGCAGCTTGGAGCTCAGGGCCCTGGCAGCCTCCTGCGAGGGACAGAGGCTCCATCTGCACCCTGGCCAGACCCGGGACCCTCGGCAGCAGAAGAGCCGTGCAAGAGTGGGGGCTCTGCTTGGGGGAGGTTGTCCTGGCTGGGGGCTGGGGTGCTCCTCTCCTCCTGTCTTTCTCTGCTCCATCCCTTGGCTTGGTCAAGTGAAGTTCAGCTCTTACAGGAAGTCAGGAGATGAATTACATGAAATTATAATTACATTACCCTTGCCTGCTCTGGGCAAAATGCAAAAGGTCATCTTCCCTCCCCTTGCTGCCTGATCTTTCATATGTTAGGCCACTTATAGATGCTGCCATGACATTTACAATAGGTCCAGAGAGAGATGCTGCACAGGCACTCACACAATTTTCCTCTTCCAAGGGACTTGATTTAGCTGGGGTCAGCCAGAGCGGCGCTGAGCCCCTCTGCATCCGGAGCCGGGGTTTGCGGGAGGGCTGTGTCCTTAGCACCCCCCGGCACGGTGAAGCCAGGCAGGCAAACCATTTCCTGAACCAGAGGGACTGCAGGGTTTTCTGGGGACAGTCAACCCAGCACACAGCAACTTTCTCATCTCTCAGCCTAGAAGCTGCTGTGACTTCAGGAGCAGCAGTGGGTGGGTGTGAGGAACTGTTGGTGAGGCCAGTTTGCAGCACAGGAGAGCCCAGCACCGTGCAGAACACAGGGCTGTGCACCCCACAGACCTCTGTGCAGGCTTCCACCGCTCCTTCATCCTGCCAAGGCATATCAGTTATCCCTGAGGATAACTGCACCACTGAAAGACTTTAGGTACCTTTCAAAGACACATATGAGCTGACACTAGGATTGCTGACTTGTGTCTTGATATGAAACACAGCACTGAACACCTAAGGCAGATTTCACAGTCGGTACTGAGCATACGCTGCCACGTAGCCTCAAGCCAGCGCTGGAGGTTACTCCAGGCATGCCTGTGAGACCTGAACTCATAGCGACACGGACCAAGACAAGATGCTGACGCCATGGGTTTGGGGGTAAAGGCCACCCCACAGCTCAGGGCTGGGGTCCCTTGGGGGGAGATGCAGCTCCCAGGTGTGCAGCCCACTCTCGTAAGGTGAGAAGCCAATTTCCTGCTTTTCACAGCAATTTTCTTCAACTCCAATGGCTACAAGCTGCTCTGCTGATTGTAAATAAATACAAGGGGAGCTTGGCCCAAAATAGAAAGCAGAGAAACCTCCCTGGCTCAATAAACTATAATAAGCACTTGCAGGCAGAGAAACTGTAATTTGCAGGGCCAGCTCTCCCCGCAGGATGCAGGCTCGGCCAGGCTCTGGTTGGCTTCCCTTCATGGCGGTCCATCAAGGATGAGAAGAGCGGGGCCTGGCCCCAAAGCAGCTCTCCCTGGCTGTCCTGCTCCTTGCCCCATGGATGCTGTGGGCTGGAGGCTAGTCCCTGCCCAGAGATGTGCTGGGAAGTCGGGCTGAGCACTGCCATGTCCCCAGGGTCTCCTCCAGCACACATGTCCCTGCCCAAAGCCAAGACATGTCCAATTCACAGCTCCCCACACCAGAGACACCTACTCATAGCACAGCCTGTGCAGAGGGCTCAGTCATGGTTGTTTCTTTAGGCATCATAAAAATTAAGCAAATCTAGGCAAAACGAGTGCCTGCATGCACATCACTTCTTCTTCCCCCATCCTGCCATGGCCTCTAAGGCCAGGCCTCCTCCTCCCCAGACCAGGAGCCCCCTCACTCCCTGCCCTGCAGTAAGGTGGGACACACAGGTGATCAGGTCCCTGTCTCCCACACCCCAGGACCTGCAGGCAGCTCTGCCCCAGCGTGCCTGGGGTTCAGGGAGCAGTGTGGAGGGACAGCAGTACGCTGCATGCACAGTTTGTTTACACCATCAGCAATGCCACAACGAGGGGTTTAGTGACACGGCTCCGGGTATGGCGAGCATCCCCACGGCAGCTGTCACCCCAGAAGGGCTCTGGCTCGCTGGCCACTGGGTCCTCTCTGCCTCCAGTGCCTAAAACAGCTCTCAGAGGTATGCAGCTTCCCATACATGGAAGATCCCACAGGAGGTTAAGAGTACAGGCTGCTTTGGTAAATCCCTGCCAGCAGATTTGTCTGACACACTGCTATAAAAAAAATGAGATACCAAACTCAAGCAGCCTTCAAACTCTCAGTTATCCTGGCTAAGGAGGAGAGGAGATGCTGGCTGGGCCAAGGGCTGGTGCGGCCCTTCCTATGTGAAGACACGGACCCAGTTTCTGCACGGACTAATGCAAAGAGAAATTTTAAAGCCCAAAGTCCAACCCAAAATAAGCACTATTTTAGACAGCAGGAGTGATTAGCCACAGGAACAAATCACCCAGAGATGGTGAGATTCACCATCTCTTTATTTTCCATCAAGTCCCAGTGTCCTTGGCAGCCAGGACCGACTTTAGCCAAGCACATGTTGAGCTACTGGTCCTTCCTGGATGAAATCTATGAATCTCTGAAAGACCAGCAGCAACCTAATGAATCCCAAGTCTCTGGAAGGGTCTGTGCATCCGATTCCTGCTTTGTCAATGCTGTGCCTGTTTGCAAACAGCTACTTCCCCATTAAAATGGATGGGGCTCTTTTATGAGGCCTCTTAAACTTGGAACTCATAATAGAGCTCTGCCAGCCCTGTCCCAGCAAACCTTTGCTAACAGCCCTCTGGCTCCTGAATGTGTGAACCGCCACACAGCGGGGACAGCTGGCTCTGCCAGCCCCTGACAGCACCGCGCTGAAAGTACAGTGCTTGAGCAGGGCTGGCATGGACTGATCAGCATGAAAGCTCTCCTTCTCATGGGAGACACTTGGGCAGAAAGCTGAGCCAGGCAGGATAAGAGTGAGACCTGGCCAAGGGGTGGCCTTTCCCTCACCTTGCCATGGTTGCACTGGGCAGGGATGCGGGGGCTGAAGGGCGCAGTGGTCTTGGGGGCTAAACCAAAACCCTTTGGTGGGGAGATGCATTCTCAGCTTGGACATCATCTCTCATGATTTCTCATCTAAAGGAGGATGCAGATGGCATGGAAGAAGGTGTCCCCTGCCAATCACATGCCCTGCCTGCATCAACATTTCCTCTACAGCTGCCCAAAACCCATAAAGCAAAGGCACGTGACTCCCACCAACAAGGACAGCTGATCCCCTCCAGAGATCCCTACCTAGAAAGCCCTTTTATTGTGGCTCAGAGATGCTTCCCAGCTCCAGGGCACTGCAGGCTTAGAGTAGGAATTGCCACTCACCCAACAGCAACAGACAGGTCCTGGGGAGCACAGGCAGCCTCCCAGGTGAGAGCTGGCACCCCTGGCACACACCATCTTTGCAATGACCTCATTTGTCAGGAAGGAGATGGTCCCCAAGGGACACCTGGCTGTAGCAGACAGAAGGGAGGTCCAGTTCAGACAGTACTGCCAGACCCATGGGATGTCTCACAGGGCTGCCACCAGTACAGAGGCACCAACCGAGTATCCCCATCACAGGCTCTGGAGTGACAAACAAGCTGGCGAGTGACTTGCTTCTCGCAGGCGGCATCAGAGGTGAACCACAGAGCTGAACACGACCACAATGTGCCACACAAGGCTTCACAAGAGCACCGTGCCACCACAACGCTCATGCAAGGCTTCGCAAGCACCTCAACACCATGATGCTCCACACAAGGCTTTACAAGGGCATCTCACTGGCCTCTCCCTGCTTTCAGTGCTCATATCCAGGGGAAAATAACATCCTTTCATCTTCTGTAGATCTCTCTGGTCCTGCCATGCTCCCAAAAGATTTTGTCGCCCCAGTGCCTTGGGACTAGTGACACAATCATGTCCTCTGGCCACCTTCATTGCTGGCAGCTCTGTGCTAGCCTGGCACAGTATTTTTTGCTGTTTGACTGTAGCAAGTTCCTTCAAGCTTGTGGTTTGCTATTGTTGCTCTCCTTTAATAACCTGTAATAGGTTTTTCTTCTCCAAGATAAGACCTTAGTAGCAGTGGCTTGCCATCATATCAACAGTATCAGGCATTCTCCTCTGCTGTAGGTACACTGAGATAAAGGTTTCAGAGTCCTTTGAGCTATGATGTAGACCTTTCCACAATAGTAAATGGTGATATTTCCATTCAGTAATGCATTTATATCTTCCCAGTGAGGTCAATAAGAGAGTATCCCTTGAGCTGGGAAAAATTATGAGTGATGTCTAGTAATTATGGAGACCATAAGGCAACACTGAATCTCATTTTGACATTAAAAATCACAACGAGCAGCTCCATTGCCTATTTTATTCACTGGTTTGGACAGTGAGGTCCACCACTGTGCAAGGAACGGATGTCTGTACACAGGGCGCGTTTTGGGGTTGTTGGAATCTAAAGCAATTAACTGTTTTTGCCTCTATCAGTTTCCTGGCATTGCGCCTGACCTTGCATACGATTCATCTTCCTCATTTGTGTTAGATGTTTGCAAGTCATCTTGCTTTGAGCAATGTAGGCTGCAGTGGGGATTGAAATGTCTGATATTACCATCCTTCCCCTCTTCCTTACCACGGAGCCAGCCGGAGCACTTTCAGAAGGCATGGTTTATAGCTGCACATTGCAAACAAGCAGTAAGAGCGTACTCTGAAGATGAATTGCACAAAATAACTCTCCAATGAGGTGCATTTTGCATTTCAAACACCATCACTCCAAATGCCCAGCTGTCTTTGCCAGAGGAGTGGATGGAAAAAAATTTTTTCATTCCCATTTCATACAAATACCCTTGTCCATGTTTCAGTTTTAGAAATCCAATGCTTTTCCACAGTGGTAAGTCCTTACCACCCAAATGCAGGGTAGAGGAAGTCAGCAAATGCTCCAGCAGATCTGCAGACAATGAGGCTTAAAAGCCAGGTTACACAATTTCTGACACTTTTTTTGAGAACTGGGTTAACATGTTGAGATTTTGGTAAATAAAAGCATGAGATCTTATTTCTAAAGTCATAGAACCATTGAATGGTTTGGGCTGGAAGGGACCTTAAAAATCATCCAGTTCCAACCCCCCTGCCATCAGCAGGGACACCTTCCACTAGACCAGGTTGCTCAAAGCCTCATCCAACCTGGCCTTGAACACTTCCAGGGAGAAGCATCCACAGCTTCTCTGGGCAACCTGGGCCAATATCTGACCATCCTCACAGTGACAAATTTCTTCCTAATATCTAATCTAAACCTACCTTCTTCCAGTTTCAAGCCATCACCCCTTGTTCTGTCACTCCCTGCCCTTGGCCAAAGTCCCTCCCCAGCCTTCCTGGAGCCCCTTCAGGTACTGGAAGGTCACTAGAAGGCCTCCTTGAAGCCTTCTCTTCTCCAGTCATCACATACTTTCAGCTTTTTGTGGTATTTTTTTCCCCTGAAAGTCATAGGAGATGTGACACTGCTTTTGGAGTGATGCAGAATCACAGAAAATAGGGCTGAAACAAACCTCAAGCCTTGGCCCTGCCTGAAGGTAGGGTTAGCTCTGTATTACTCCCAAGAGACATTTCTCCAAACTCTTCTTAAACACTTCTCATGATAGAAACTTCATAGCATCCCCAGGCAAAACATCCCAGCACTTAATTGTCCTTACTGTTACAAGATTAAAAATCTCCTTCTCTGCAACTGTAGCACTAATTCCCGTCTTGAACTTGTACAGATTGAACAGAAAATATTCCATCGTTTTGATCGTTAAGGAAATACCGACTCCTACTAGATCAAGGACAGATTCCTGCAGAAAGTCACTCAATCCATCCTTTCCTTTGACAGCAAATCATTGACTTCTCTTGTCTGGTTTCCAACCATGTTTTGCACCTCTCCCATGGTAGTTTTATGGAGACCTGCTTACCAGTATTGTTAAAAGGAATATTAGGTGAAACACAGCACAATCCTAGCAAAGCCAAGACATCTGACATCTCTGGCATCTTCTCAATCCAAAATATTTGGTCTCATCACATAGGGAAATCAGATTGGCTTGTACCACGTGTGTTTTTTCTTTTGGGAGGGATTTTTTTTTTTTTTAATTTAAAAATGATATTTTTCTGGTAACTGAATTTAAATCAGGTAGATTACAATGCTAATAACAATTCTCCATGCCTCCTCCTTTTACCCTTCTGTAAATACAGATATTACTTTTGCCTCTGCCAATCTCCTGGAGTATTGTAACAGCCCTGTGATGGCTCCTGCCAGTTCCCTGACTAACAGAGAATGAAGTCTTGCTTTTCATCAGTTTGAAAATACTTTACTTATCTACAACTGACCCTTGTTAGCCTTTATAATCCCTGTTGATTGCAGAGTATTTCACACCCTGAGCTGCCTGGTTTCTTGCCTGCCTGCTCATGCCACCCAACTTGCCCTTGGGAACATGACTCAGCTGTTAGTCCTTGCAGTCTTTCCTCCTTTCCCCCTGGTCAGTGAAGAACCAGGGCTGACCTGAGACAGCCTCTTCTCCATTTCCCACCCTCCTGGTTCCTAAGGTTTGGATGGTTCTGCCGTTTGCCCACAGAAAGTCTTTCTTCACCTAAAGACACATAGGTCAACAGCCTCACAATATGTGACTCTATTTACTAATCACTCAGTTTTTCAGGAGTTTCACATCCCATTTTTCTCTAGCTCTTGCAGCAAGCATGCATATCCTTAGTACCTACAGCAAAGCTATCTCCCTTTTCCTCTGTTTCTTCTCCCAAGACAAGTTGCTCTCTGTTTTGGCACCATCTCATGCATAAGGATTATCTGGCCTCAGTCATGGGCTACCCAGCTGTGCTGTTTAAGAGCTTTCCTGGAGACCTCTTTGTCTGTATCTGTCCGGCTGCTCCTTCAGAGTCTCTGCAGAAGTGGATTGACATTACTTCACCAGTCTGATGGGTGAAAAACTGGTTGGCCAAATCCAATAGCACAACCCCAGAGTCCTCATTTCCTTAGATTCACTGTCCTCAGGTGGTGAATGCCACCTCAGGAATGCTGAGCAAAGCCCCAAGACATGGATTTTGGTTGTAATCTCTTCCTTCACTCCTTACAAGGCAAGGAAATGCCACTAGATGGAAGAGTGCAGTACAAATTTGCAGCTCCATTGCTCTGGTCCTTCTTCTGCCAAGCCAGTCAAACCAACAAATCATTGTCAACTGTATCTTCTTCCAGAGACTGGTCACATTGACACGTGCAGAAGATATTAATTCAAAGCAGCTCATCATCCATTTCAGTCAGGAGAGATCAAAAATAGTTTGTTACAGGAGGTTCATAGCTGTGACAGGATTTTGCTTGACAAGTTAAGAATAGGTGTCACAGGATAGAGAGAGAAGGAAGAACAGCTGAAATCTGGGGGCTTTGTGCAGCTGCACATGAAACCCAGCACAAGCTATCGCTGAAGCACATTGTACCAGGGGATGCAGACAGCTGGGACATAGCACTAGGATCATATATTACAGCTGGCAACATTACAAACAACTAAAGGACAATTGTCCTGACATTTTTTTATGGCACATATAGTTCTTTTTAATAAGCATTTCTTTCATAATTGCATCTGTTCCTCAAAGGATTTACTGCGGATTAGGAATCCCATGCGAACACAGGGAAGCAAACTGTGATTAATTACGCTCAACTTGCTCAAGGTGTGTGGTGGGTAGACACATAGAGTATAAAGATGAAAAAAATAGAAAACAAAGTAACTGGGCTGGTTTTTTTTTCCAGCGATGAAGCTCTGAGTAGGGAGCAATCCTTTAAAAATGCAGTCTCTCCAGGCAGATCAGACAACTGGTGTGGCTTTGTACCCTTCAACATCCAAACACATTTGAATTGACCAGTGTTGTGGTTTAACCCCAGCCAGCAACTAAGCACCATACAGCCGCTTGCTCACTCTCCACAGTGGGATGGTGGAGAGAATCAGGACAATAAAGGTGAGAAAACTTGTAGGTTGAGATAAAGACAGTTTAATGGGTAAAGCAAAAGCTGCAGACCCAAGTAAAACAGAACAAGGAATTAATTCACCACTCCCCATCGACAGGCGGGTGTTCAGCCACCCCCAGGACAGCAGGGCTCTGTCACACCTAACAGCGACTTGGGAAGACAAACACCATCACTCTGAATGGGCTCCCCTTCCTTCTTCCCCCAGCTTTATATGCTAAGCATGACCCCATATGGTCTGGAATATCCCTCTGGTCAGTTGGGGTCAGCTGTCCCAGCTGTGTCCCCTCCCAGCTTCTCCTGCACCCCCAGCCTGCTCGCTGGTGGGGTGAGGAGCATAAAAGGCCTTGACTCTGTGTGAGCACTGCTCAGCAATAACAAAAGCATCCCTGTGTTATCAACACTGTTTTGGCTACAGATCCAAAACATAGCCCCATACAATGAAGAAAATGAACTCTACCCTCGCCCAAACCAGCACATTCTCCAAAAACAACAGAACCAAATCAGCAGGACTGGTCCCTGCTTAAAACTGAGCACTGGAGTGCTTTGCTAGAGCTGGGTTTAGACTGGGGGAGGACATGGAAAGGAGAGACATGGGAGGAAAAAAAACCCCAAACCCACAAGCCATAGAAAGCAGAGGGACTGACTGCCAAGAGGTAATCCACAAAGATGGTCATGGATAGTCCCTGTAAGCCAGGTGGTCCTATACCTTGGAGACAGTGACATGTCCCTGCTTAGCAAACCCCAAAAGGGAGCCAAAAAAAGGAGCAGGAGGAGGGTCCCCTAAGCTCTGCTGCACCTCGTTTTCTGTCTTACAGGATCCATGGCCACAGGAGGAAGAGGCCACATTTGGCCAAGCCCTCCACCTCTTCCCAGCAGCCCCCGCAGTGAGCAGCTGGCAGAACAAGCACAGTTCGTTAGCGGCACAATCCCCATGCGCCCCTCTGCTAGACAATCAATAAACCATTTTTCTACTCAACCGAGAGCCATTTGTCACCGACATGATGAAAAATACCCTGCTCATCAGGAGACAGTGCCCCAAGTCACCAATAAACAGCCACAGGGGACCAGGATTTCTGAGGTCTCTAGCCCCATCCATGGTGGCCTCCTCCTCCCAGGCAGCAGCCGTTTCTCTCCCTCTCCTTCCTGTATTACCAGAAACAGATACCACAGGAATATTTTATCAGATAACAGGGGGGATCCCCTCCTCTCAAGGCCCCTTTCGTTCAAGCTTAGCTGGGAGGTGGGCCGTCCACAGGTGACTTGGTCTTAGGAGCTATGAACTGTTGTGCAATTAGCACCACATTGAGAAGCAGCTATGAATCACTGTGCGATTACCATCACACTGAGGTCCATAAAAGCTCAGAGATACCTCCAGCCCATCCTGCAGAGTCCCCTTAGCTGGGCTGGGACACTTGCCTGTGTCCCCCAGCAGCCCAGCTTGATGCAGTGTTTCTAGCCTCCTGTTGCACCAAGGGCAGTTGAGATTGGATGTGAGGAAAAATTTCTTTGCTGAAAGGGTTCTCAGGCATTGGCAGGGGTTGCCCAGGGCAGTGGTGGAGTCCCCATCCCTGGAGGGACTGAAGAGTCATGTAGACATAGTGCTGAGGGACATGGGTTAGTTGGGGACTTGTCAGTGTTGGGTTAATGATTGGACTTGATGATCTGAAAGGGCTTTTCCAGTCGAGGCAATGCTGGGATTCTGTGTGCAGATGGCAATACCCTAATTGCAACTTCATGGTCATTAGCTGAGGAGCACAGGTAGAAGATCTCTGCCTCTGTCTGCTTCCCAGTCATCTGCTGAGGCTGCTTTCTGTATTCCTGGGTATCATCACACAGTGTGTGATAAAACAGCAGATGGGAAGCAATGGAAGGGTTAAAGATGGAATTGGAGTTTGCAAATTATTTAATCCAAGCAAGAACATTATTTTGAGATGGGGAATTTCTCCCTCTAATAAATATATATGGGAAGGAAAAACTGCTGCTAGTAGAATTACTCGTAATGTTACAAATGAAAATAGATTTGGGGTCGCAGGGTTTTTCGCGCAGCAAGACAGACTTTTAGACCATTAAGCTAAAGACATTCATTACTTTCTT
>NW_010322708.1:41998-50009 GCF_000700745.2 Antrostomus carolinensis
ATCTGAATGTTCAAGAAGGCTGCACAGTGGTTTGTTCGAAAGTTATGAAGGACACAGCTTTAAATTAAATGAAAAGCGAGAGAATGATGAAAATATATAGAGACTCACTCCCTGGCTGTTGCATTGCGTGTGCTCAAGAGGGGCATGCTCAGAGGAGAGGCTGAACTGCTTCACAGTCTCAGTGTACAGCTGGAAGCTGATGCCCATATTGTACCCAAGTAATAAAAAATGTGATGAACATGACTGCAATTATTGCTAATAAATAACAACAACACTGTTAATAGTTACTAGATGCTGGTTTTCAAGCATGGAGAACCAGTGCTCATCACTGCTAAGAACCCAAGGACATCACCAGGCACTAGTACAGGTAGAAAAAAACAAAAATACAAGTAAGAAACCAGGGGACACACATTTACCCCCTGGGAAGGTGGCCCTGGTCTGGGCAGGGCTGGAGGCTGGCAGCTGTGGTGCCTGCATCATGGGAAGGACGAAGGACTTTTCAAGATCTGTCAGCTGGGCAATAAATTCCAGTAGAAAAATAAAAAAATGAAAGAGCAAGGCAAACAGTTTAAATGAACCCAAGAGACACATCCAAATTACAGAGCAGGGAAGAGGACAGTCATTCTGGAGACTGTGCGCTGAAAACATTAAGCAATAAAAATAACGTAAAAACTCCCCAGTTTCCTTGTAGCAGCGAGTGGCAGGGAGCAGGGAGGAGCTGGCTGCTGGGTACGTGCTCAGGTGCCGCTGAGCCAAAATGTTCTGTACCGCACTCCCGTACAGTGACATTCACAGGGAAAAAGTTGGTATTTACTCCTGACAGTTGTACTTCACAAAAAGTGGGATCAGTCTGTGAGAGGGACTGAGGCAGAGAGGCCATTTGATGGTGAGGGTGGTCAAACGCTGGCCTAGGTTGCCCAGAGAGGTGGTAGAAGCCCCATCCCTGGAATCATTCAAGGTCAGGTTGGACAGAGCTCTGAGCAACCTTGTCTAGTTGAAGGTGCCCCTTCTCACCACAGGGTGGCTGGACTAGATGGCTTTGAAAGTCCCTTCCAAGCCAGACTATTCTGTGATTACCTGGAGGTGTTCAAGAAACATGTAGATTTAGCACTCAGGGACATGGTTTAGTGGGCATGGTGGTGATGAGTTGACAGTTGTATGGGTGATCTTAGAGGCCTTTTCCAACCTTAATCATTCTGTGCTTCTAAGATGGAGGGATGGCCAGGGACAGCCCTGAGCAGAGGTGAGACTTTGCTGATAAGCATGGTGGCCTCCCAAAGCTCTCACTCTGCTCGGGAGAGCTGCCTTTCTCCCAGGCTTTAGTGATGAAGGACATCAGTGATGCAGGAGGGAACTGGTTGAACCACCACATTGGGGCAGCTTTGTGGTGGGCTCAGCCCACACTGCTGCAGTGATGGCAGCCACAAGGGGAGGTGGTGGGAGGGCGAGGGGTTGAAGGCAGGTGCCAGGCAAGGCTGCTCTGGACCACCCATAGGCATCCACAGTAATGTTGGCATGTCTGTGCCAGGTGCCTCATGGCAGCCCCATGGAATGTGCAGTTGTATGATCAAGGCTATGGAAAAGCCTAAGAGGGATGCAGGCTCTTGGCTTCGTAGGTAGGACCAATCTGATCCCCTCTGAAATGTTTCCCTGAATTAATGCTTTTTGAACATGATCACATCATTTAGAAAAGCATCAAATCTTAATTTTAAAATCACCAATGAAGAAGAATCCATCACAAGCCTTGCCAAAATTCTTCCAATTGCTGATCACCCATTCTCTTACCCTGGATTTGTCTAGCTTCACCTTTCAACCATCAGATATTTGCATGCTGAATTGAAAAGCCCTCTGTCAACAATTTGCATCTTTTAACCTTCCCCTGGAGAGCTGCAGTCACTGCAGCATGAGGAGTTTGCTCTAACCTTGAAACTGTCTCTGAAATTACGGCATGAAGAAACTCAGGAAGAGCAGTTAAGAGGGGCAAGCAGGAGACTGGGGACTTAAAAGGCAAATACAAAAAACTGATGTGGAAAAAGGCTTTCTGAAAGAAACCTTTCCTTGCACCAGACTGGTAGACTGGTGGACATGAAGCCTGGGGAGGTGGTATCGACACCAAGAGCTCTCGGCCATGGTGCAGAGCTGTCCAGGTGCCTGATGGGGAAGATGTCCTTCCTTTCCACCCCAAAACCTCGTGGAAAGCATCAGAAAGCCAGGAGGTTTCTGAAATGTTGAAAACAAGACATGTTGCAAAAGCCCTGATGGAGGTGGTGATCCTGCCCATGACACCCTGACAGGGACCTGCAGCCTCAATCTCACTTGGGCATGATCCCTCTGTCCTTGCAACCTCCCACCCTATGCTGATTCCTGCGCCAGGTACCTCACTCCCCACAGACCCCCCATCTCTTCCTTGTCAGTAATTTTGGGATACGCTCTCCATGCACATGCCAGGGCAGGTGTTGGCATCAGAGGCAGCAACATTTTAAAGATGGCAGAAGACTTGAAGCAGCAATTTGGTAAAGACAGCGTGCTAGGAAGGAGGTTTTACAAAATCACCTCAATTGGAAAAGCCCTTCAAGATCGAGTCCAATCTTTAACCCAACACTGACAAGTCCCCAACTAACCCATGTCCCTCAGCACTATGTCTACATGACTCTTCAATCCCTTCAGGGATGGGGACTCCACCACTGCCCTGGGCAACCCCTTCCAATGCCTCAGAACCCTTTCCGGAAAGAAATTCTTCCTCACATCCAATCTCAACTGCCCTTGGCACAACTTGAGGCCATTTCTTCTTGTCCTGTCACTTGTTCCTTGGTTGAACAGACCCACCCCCACCTCTCTCCACCCTCCTTTCAGGGAGCTGGAGAGAGCCAGGTCTCCCCTCAGCCTCCTTTTCTCCAGGATCAAGAACCCCAGTTCCCTCAGCTGTGAGCTCATCACACTTGTGCTCCAGACCCTTCCCCAGCTCCGTTGCCCACATATGAACCCTTTGGGGTCACTGCTGGAGGCACAGGCTGGCAAAGTCCAGCTGCATGTTGAACTCCACCATCCCCTGCCTGTTCAGCCACTGCAATGGGAAGAGCTGATTTTGCTGCAGAAAACAATTTCACAAGAGATGCCAAGTGACAATGAATAGCATTGAGGGGGACAAGACCACCCAAGAGGCCCCATGGCAGGTCCTACCCCAGCCCCCGGGCTCTGCCTGCATCCCACAGCACCTTCCAGAGGGAGGGCAGGAAGAGATGCTCTGCTCTGGGTATTTCCAGCTGCTTTACTCCAGCTTTTCCAAAACTGCCTGCAGGCAAGGGGATGCCTGTGTGGGACAGCACAGAGCAAACCCACTCTCTGGGGGTGCGGGGCTTGCTCCCCAGCTGGCACACTCCCCAGTCACCCTTCAGAGGACTTCCGCGATGCCGTGGCTGTGGTTAACACTACACTGAGTCATTGCCAACTTGGTTGTTAATTGGTATTAGTGCTGATGTGAATGCTGGCGTGATATTTTCTGGGGTGATTTCAGACTGTTTACCACTGCCGTGTTACCATGGCGATTAATGCAGTGCTGCTCCATGTGATAGTCCTATTAAACACCTACACCCAGGACTGTTTCCACTGGGGACAAGCTCCCTGAGCCCTCAAGAACCTTCGTCCAGCTCCCCCCCTGCCTATGCCTTGGCTTCTCCCTTCACCCCATGCTCAGCCACATCCCCTTCTGCCCATGCCTTGTTCCCAGAAAGGACCACAGTGACCACTGGAGAGACTTGTTCTATTTTGTCCTGCAGCAACTTGACATCCTCAGGGAGTTTCCCAAAATCCCTGGAGCACATAGAGGCACAGGAGGGTGAATGCAAGGGCAAAGCCAACCTGACCTGCCAGTCATCACAGCTACAGGCTTGCACAGTGGGTGGAAGGAGATGAGATGCCCACAAGCCTTGGATCAGCAGTGAGCATCACCTTCAACTTGCATTTTAAAAATCCAGCTTGACACCATTAAATATCTTTCTAGAACCTCAGCATGGCCATGGCAAAGTGTAATCTGCCCGTGCAGAGTCCTCACTGCAGGGGACAGGTAGCTCTCCCTTGGTGGCCCCGTGGCTCTGCCTCGCTTGTACGACATGAAGTACCTTGCCATGTCATACACACAACATCTTTTAGGATTGCTTTCCCCCTGGCAGCCTTGATTCAGTATTTATAAGGCTAAGGTCAACATTAGTCCCAGCTCCCCATGCTGGGTGTTTCCTGGGAGATGCAGAGGCAGGAGGGGACCATGTGCAGGATCCCAGGCAGGTTCTCCACCCTGCAGGCATTTTTTAGCAAGAAACAATATGGTTTTTCTGCAACCAACAGGGGAAACAGCTGCAGAGCCCAGGGTAGCTCCTTGTCTCTCTTCCCCAGCCCAAATACCTGGAGCCACCAGTCCCTGGGGCTAGTGGCTGCAAGGGGTGTCCCTGCAGGGCTGTCGTAGGATGCTGGACGATGACAATGGTCCACTACAGGCTATAATGCATCTTGGGAACATACCAAGGGACTTGCTGCTCTGGACTTGCTCCTACCTAGGCACACCACAAACATCCCAATCTACAGGCCATAAAGAGTGAATTTTTACAGCAGATATGAAACTCAGCTGCATGACACCTTGCTCATGTGGGCTGGCCAAGCCCTGCCATCCTGGAGGGATAGCAAAGGCCATCTCCTCATCCTGCCTAGCCAAGCCCTTGAAAGGTGAAACCTCCATCAGAGGGTGAGCTCCTTCCCCCAGGCCAAGCCCTGGCATGGGGCAGCAGGCAACCTGCCTGGCACAGCTGGCCAGAACATGGCCCACCTTGGGTGGGAAGACCTCTGGCAAACCCCTCAGCCTTGTGACTATTAATCTGCATTCCAAGGAGCATCTATTTAATCTCCAACTATTGTGTTTTTCTGACATATTTATGAGTCCTCTGTCTCATTAATCTGGTGCGTATTCATGAGACTTCCCTTTCATGCTAGAATAGCTAAGGGCAAAACCCTCTATTTATCTATTCACTGCTGAGGAACCTTTCTCAAGAGTCAACTGGATGAAAGGTTTTCACCTTTTAAAATCCTTAATAGAGTTTTCCCAGCAATATGTCTTACGTGTTTTAGGAAAAAGTCAACTTCCTCTTTATGGCACGCCTCAGGTTCATTTCTTTTATTACCTTGACAAGTTAACATTCACCTCCTCTCTCAACGCCTGCCTTTCTCTACCCCTGCCTACATCACCCTCACACAGCATTCCAGCTGAATAGTGATCTGTCATGGCAACAGCCTTATCTGAGAGTCTTTAAAATAAAAAGAAAATCCAAACTAAACACGCCACAGGAGGTTGCCTAACTGTCTTTGTGCTTCAGTTCCCTTTGGTAGGATTAACCTGGACACTCTGCCCTTAGCAGGCACATTCCTGACCTCCTATGGGTTGGGATCCACTGTGCTGTGCCAAAGCCAAAGCTTTACCAAGTGTTTTGGGGCTCATTTGGGGTGCAAACGCTGCTCCACACGTGCAGAGGAGCAGTATGGGTAGCCTTCCTCCGGGACCCAGACAGAGTCAGGCATGGAATAGTGACCACCAGCAGGTCCCTGTCTGCAGGCACTGGGTGAACACCTGTTTTATTGATGGAAACAACCTGCCCATCTATAACTCTTCATGCGAGGCTGGCCAAGTGCTCATTTCCAGGGCTCTATAAATAATAATAACTGCTGAAGTCTGGGCTGATTCCCCACGTGAGGCTCCTTTCCATTAGAGCACTCTCTAGTAATTGCTTTTCATTTACTTTTTTTCAGGGGTCTTCTTAACATTGTATTTAAATCAATATTATAATTAAAACAAAAATATTTCAGAAAAGCCAGAGCAGTAAAAACAGGGATGCAATTACAGGAAACCTTCAAGCATTAGCACCAAAAAGGAAATAAAAGAATAAAAAGCTTTCAACCCCCCGTTTGAAATATTTACAGAAACATTTCAGTGCACCAAATGGCCTTTTAAAGCATTCCCTCCTGGTTGGGCCATGGAGTTTGTATTTCAGGCTATTTTGATGTACAATGGACTGAAGCATTTCAGTATTATTTCCCCCAAGTTTCTGCCCTCTTTTTCTCCCTCCAAGCATGTGTCCATGTACACATGTACCCACACACAAAGATTTGGGCTCATACCTTCTTTCAGCAAAGATTCAAACCAAGCCCAACCACTTCCCTGGCATCATTTGCCTAATCACCTCCCACCTCAGCCCTTGGACCAAGCCCAAGAGCCAATGCCAGCCATCCCACCATGGCTTTACTGCTACCATCTCCTTGCAGCATGCTTGTCCTCTGGCTTTGCAGCCAGCATCAATGAGAGCCATGACATCACATTTCCCTTCCTGACATACCGTAACTGCCCAAATAAAGGAAAGTGCCACTCGGTGAAGCCCTACCCAATTATCTGATCAAGCAAAGAGAGAGAGGGAGCAAATGCGTAGCAAACAGATGGGGCTGGTGATGGCTTGAGAAGTCAATCTGTTTGTCTACTAATTATTTAATGTAGGGGACAATTTCAATACTTAACCCCCTTGATCCCAGGAGTTGCTTTGCTGTTAAGTATGGGAGTCAGGCAACGTATTTCTCATTAATATTTAGCACCGGGAGCTCCGGATTAACCAGCGTTGAAGTTTTGAATAAAAAATGAACAGGAGTCAGACAGCTTATTCATCATCCACAAGGAAGATGTCAAGTTTGGATATCCCAGCCATTATCATAATTGCCAGTGATATCCATCCATAAAGGCACATCCAGCAGCATTAGTTTCCTTTTGCCACTGCCTGAGCTTCCTGCTCTGTTCACCTGCCCCTTCTCCTTGCAAAAGTCCTGTTTTTTTGGGAAAGACCTGGAGTCCTCCCTTGATGTATAGGTATTGCTGGCCATGAGGAGGACCTCAATGCCCCCTGCACCATGTGTGGGTGCTCACAGCCAGCACGTGCACAGACAGGCACAGATGTAAAGGGATTGTCTGCTCCACACGTGATGTTATCCAACACGTCTGATGATCCCACTTGAAGTAGACAGAGGTCTTAGATTAAGTAATAGAGCACAGTCTGAGATCAAGTGATAAGCAGGGCACACTATAAATTAAAGCTGCTCTGTGTAAAGGACACGAGCGAGGTGCAGTAGCTCTGGAGCAGAGCAGCCCATGATCAGAAAGGGTCTGTCCCTGCAGACCAGAAACTCTGCCCTGCCTCCAGCTTTCAGCACTACCACCACCCCAGAGCAAACATTACATGGGCTCTAACAGCATTTGAAAGGCAGGATCAGGACACCAGCCTTTGGAGATTCACAGGCCCCTTCTTTCCCCAGCAACACTAAGAGGAAACACGAGGTTTAAATAAAACATAAAAAAGGCTGGGAGTGAGCACGCTGGCTGACTCACTTCGCAAGGCGCTAATACGACACAGACATCGAATCACAGACTGGTTTGGGTTGGAAGGGACCTTAAAGCTCATCCAGTTCCAACTCCCTTGCCATGAGCAGGGACACCTTCCAACTAGACCAGGTTGCTCAGAGCCTCATCCAACCTCAATGACCCAGCCCTGGCTCACAAGTTGAGCAGATTCACAGCCACATCTTCCCTGGTCCCCTACCATCATGGGTGCCCACACCCAGCTTGGCTGCACTGACAGTATTTGGTCCAGTCTGAGCTGTACCCAGGGCTGGGCTCTGCTGCAAGAGCACTGGTCCCTGCGTGCTGACATCTCTGCAATCAGCCATGCCCCTCCCCTTGTCTTCAGCCAGGCACTTAGGCTGCTCCTTGCACCATCCAGCCCCTTCCTCTGCTCCCTCTCCTTGTCCTGGGGCTCCCTCCCCATCCTTGATCCCCTCTAACAGGTACCAGTTTGGCCACACACCTGGAATGGAGTGGGATCTCAGAGCAGATGAGAGCTCAAGCAGTGTCCTTCCCCAGCAGGTGCTCAGCAGCAGCATGCAAGGGGCTGCTTTTATGACCCCTCATAATTTTCAAGTGGCCCAGCACTCT
>NW_010322708.1:50019-60022 GCF_000700745.2 Antrostomus carolinensis
CACTTTTTCCGTTGGCTGTAGAGCTGCAGGGTCCTGTAAATCCCCAGTACGTTATTTATCATCCTGCCCACATTTTGCTGCCTACGTGCAGGCTGTGCCGGGCCAGGCTCTGACACCCATTTGCACCCAGGGAGAGGCTGGAAACTACCTGCTCTGCAAGTGCAGGGAGGCCAGGGCAGACATACAGACATGCTGGGCAATCATCCCCCATTTGCTCACCATCGCTGATCAGATTTGCTGGCAATGCCATTAAAGTATCTTGGGTCTCAGATCCCAGGTGAAATCCCAGGGCCTGGGGTCAGATGATGGCCAAATCACACCTGGTGTTGAAACAAAAAAACGTTTCTCCTGCACATACAGGCATCTGCTGCTCAAACTATCTGCCCAGTTCACATCTCCCCCACATCCAGGTGAGTGGTTATGTGTCAAAATCCAGTATCACCCTGCCATGCCAGCCGGAGCTGGCCACCAGCATCACCTCTTCCTCAGTGCTCAGAGTGGTCCCAGATGTCTCTGGATTTGGAGATACAGATTAGGTTCCTATTTGGCAGCATATATGAAGCTATCACTTCCTTTCTCCTCTGTTTTATTAAATTCAGCATGTAGTTTTTATGAGAAAAGATAATTACAGAAGAAAAGGTCACTGTTATCTTTGCTCTGTTGGCACAGGTCACTCAAGCTGTGTATTGCATCGCATCTCAGCTCATCAAAACCCCAGTAGCTCAGGGACCAACTCGGGGGTGCTGCAAGTGCATGGAAAGCATTTGGGCTGTCTTTGACCAAACGCTGCCTGGGCCTCAGCTCACACATTTCACAAGTGTTTTATCTCTATGATTCCCAAAGACCACAAGCAATGTCCTGCCAGCCTGGGCATGGGGGTGTTTGCTCACTGGAGGGGTGAGACTCTCCTGACAGCTCTGAGCTGGTGCCCACCAGCAGGCTGGTATGGATGTATGCTGCAAGGAGGCTTTTTGCTCGTTTTGTTCTAACTTTAGCAGCTAACGGAAAAAAAAAGCTCGTTTCTCTGATTTATGATTCCTAGACTCAGCAGGTCCCCAGCAAGGCTTGCTGGAGAGGAAGGTCAGCACAGGAGCATGGGGCCAGTCAAGGTTCACAAAGAGGCTCTGGGTGACTTGTTCTGCCATGGGGTTTGTCAACGAGGGCACCTCAGCTCAATGGGTCCATGGCAGCAAAGAGACAATGAACTCCCACACAGAGGAACCATCCAGCTTGTGATGAGCCCTGGGTCTCTGCTGAAGCCCACAGGGCCATGCTCCAGGTGAGCTCGGCCCAGAGGCAGGGCAGCTTCACTGGGGGCTGTCTCCCCAAACAGGGCACAGATCTCCTGCCACCACTGCTCTGCAACATCCCCTGCCTGCCAGCAGCACAGGGGCTTGGTGATCCCTCCCCATTGCCATGACCCCCTGTACCAGCCCCACATCCACCCCATGGCCACAGCACTCCATCTCCCAGGGCAGCAGTAGGCAAAAAACATTCCCAGCACAACCTGGGAACACAACATTTGACAGTTTTCGAGAAAAAGTGGGTTTTGGCACAGGAACAAGGCTGAGGATCTGGGTACCATTTCAGGGGAGGGGACGGCTGGGCTGCAGGTCTCCTCCAGTCCTGGCAGCACCTCTCACCGCCTGCTCACCCTCTCTCTGCCACATGCTCTCTGTTCTGGTTGTCCCCAGCCCTATAGATGCCCACGACATAGGGGTAAGAAGGTGCCACAAGCGTCATGGAGATGCTGTACTGCAGGAGAGTGTCCTACAGCCACATCTCCAGAGCATTACCCTCACTCAGTGGCATTTTTGGGATTGATTGTGGGCTCCTGGGAAGCACCAAGCAGCCTCAGCCTCCACCCACCAGCAAAACACCTCTGGAGAGGGCACTTTTTGGGCACCTTTCCTGTCTCTCCTGCAGAATCTCACCTTGATGTAACTGATGCAGCAAGGAGTAGCTTGTTCTTTTCTGCTCGTGCTTTTTGCTTGCTGCTTGGTGGCTGGGGATTCATGCCAGGACCCATCTTTCCCCTCTCCCTCCCTGGCTCTGGCTGTTCCTCTCTTCTGCTGCTCAGGAGAGGGCTGCAGCCAAATCCTGATGGCTGGCTGGTGTAGGGGAGGCTCTTTTTTCATCCCTCTCTCCCCCCCACACACTCCCTTTTCTCCTCTGAACTGGCAGTGCAGGCTTCAGGCAGGGGAAAATTGATTTGCAATGAACTGATGCCCTGTCAACGCCTGACTCATCCATTCACTCCACACATACATTCCCCCCACCACTCATAAACCACCGTGCTGCGGAGTGGAGAGGGAATGTTGCAAGAGAGCATGAACATTCAGGAGTTTTAAAAGGGCTGGAGAAAACACTAACACAAACTCAAGCTGCACAGCAGGACTGATGAGAAATCACAGCATGCAGAGGCAATATCAAGGATTTACTCAGCAGAAGACAGGCAGCAAAAGGTGAAAATAGGGAACCAAAACCCAACAAGCAACAGAAGATGGTGAGACCATGGCTGGGGAGGGCAAGGTGCTCAACAAAACCATGTCGAGAAGGCCAGTACCTGGGAAGATGGAAAGCGACAGCCATGGGGGCTCGCACAGAGCTCGCACTCCAGCTGTGTCTCCTTGTTAACCCAGGATTGTACCCGACATGCTGTGCGTGTCCAACACGCTGGTGTCTGGATCAGTCTGTCGCACAGCAGCCAGTCCCTTGCTGACAGTGGGGATGCTGATTTGCCTCCCAGGGGAAGAAGCATTCAGGGCTGGAGCTGCTGTTAACTAGCACCAGCCTTGGGACCCCACTGTTGGCTGCGATGGTTTATCATCCCCTCCACACCAGCTGCCTCGCCCCACTCCCAGCACATGGATTTGACACACCATTTGATTGCTACTGATGGATGTGGGATTGCTGGAACTCACCAAGCTGCATAGCTGAGTTCATCCCAGTGCTCCTGCCCAGCATGTGCCCACCCAGAGCCACGCTCACCCACCTGCCCTTGTGCTCAGCTGGGGACACCCCAGACCTAAGAAACTGGGGTCAAAGCACCCACAGAGGTGCAAGATCCACCGGGGATTTACACTAAGAGCATCCTTTGGCTGTTGAGGGCAGGAGCTGGAGCCCAGAAACTGGAGGAGCTGAGCCTCAGCGACAGGATGGAGAATGATGTTCTGGAGGAAGGTGAGAGATGGGAACCAAATAACCCATCATAGCACAGCACCTCCAGCCTGCTCAGAGGATGGGGCAGCCCCTGTGCCCACTCCTCAGCTCTCCATCAATGCGGAGCATCTGTATGTCACACAAATCTTAGATAAGCAGCAAAGTCAAGCAAATAAAAAAAAGCTTACTCTGAATAGCTAATATACCCACACTGCTCTGCAAAAAAAAAAAAACATACAGTCCCTCAACAGGCCTGTTCCAAATAATAATTCAAGTTCTATAGAAAGCAGGTCAGCAGCACTGAGTAATAAGTTCATTATAATCTAATAAAGTTCATTAGTCCTTGAAAAGTCTAAAATGCAAAAGCAATATTACTGACAAAATCGCCCTCTGGCAGGACCATTTCTGGGTGGGGAAAAAAGGATTTGAGATAAAAGGAAATAAAAATAGGCAGCAAGAATCTGAAATAGAAGAAGACATTGCTGAGAGAACTGGAAACACCTAAAGTACATCCAAAGAGCTGCTTCTTGCCTGCAATAAAAGTGCTGGGCCTCACACATGAAAGAACAGCAGCTATTAATAGTGGGGCAGGCGGGATGGCAGCTCGCTTGTACGTGGTTGCACAGCCACCGCTCTGTGTGGAGCAGTCAGAAAAAGAAAAATCCCTGCACAAGTGATAATAAAAGCCCTTAATTCAATGTCAGCAGGGTCCAGGTTTGAAGAAAAATAAAAAGGAAGCAATGCATGATTCAGCTCCCAGCCGCTCGGGGACATCGGTATTCAGGTCCCCTGTGCACATATTGCTCCTGCAAAGTCAACAAGAGGAGTGGAGGAAAGCAAACACATATCAGGGAGCATCCGGGCGCTGCTGGTACAGCCAGCCCTGCACCTCGGAGCCAGCAATGACCTTGTGCACATGTATCCACCAAAAGTCTTTGCATGGCTGCGCGTGCAGGATGGGACCTGCAGCTGCCAGTTGTCTCACTGAAGGGACTAAGTATAAACTGCATCCATACGAAGGCTGGAGCAGAAGAGTCTGGAGTCAAGCTGAGCCTGGGAAAGGCAGAGGAGAGGTGTTTTCCCAAAGTGCGGGCTTGCTTCTTTTGTATTTTTGTTTCTCAATAACCTAATTGGTATTTGAATATCTATATCTGAGTGGTGTCCCCCAGGGGTCAGTCTTGGGACTGGTGCTCTTCAACATCTTTATCAAGGATCTGGATAGTGAGATTGAGCACACCCTCAGCAAGCTTGCTGGTAACATCAAGCTGAGTGGTGTAGTTAATACAATTGATGGAAGGAATGCCATCCAGAGGGACCCGGACAGGTTTCAGAATTGGGCCCACAAGAACCACATGAGGTTCAACAAGGCCAAGTGCAAGGTTGTGCACTTGGGTTGAGGCAATACTAGGTATGTGTATAGACTGGGAGAAGAACTCATGGAGGGCAGCCCTGCTGAGAAGGACTTGGGAGTCCTGGGGGACAAGAAGCTTGACATTAGCCAGCAGTGTGTGACTGCAGCCCAGAAGGCCAACTGTGTGCTGGACTGCATCAGAAGAGGGGTGGCCAGCAGGGTGAGGGAAGGGATTGTCCCCCTCTACTCTGCCTTTGTGAAGCCCCATCTGGAGTACTGTGTCCAGGCCTGAAGCCCCTAGCTCAAGAAAGATGTGGAGCTGTTGGAGCAGGTCCAAAGAAGAGCCAAGAAGATGGTCAGAAGGCTGAAGCACCTCTCTTATGAAGAAACGTTGAGGGAGCTGGACTTGTTTGGCTTGGAGAAGAGAAAGCTCCAGGGAGACCTCATTGCAACCTTTCAGTACTTGAAGGGAGCTTAAACAGGAGGGAGAGCAAATTTTCCCATGGGCAGATGGTGATAGGGCAAGGGGAAACGGTTTTAAACTGAGAGAGGGATTTACGTTGGATATTAAGAGGAAATTTTTCACCCAGAAGGTGGTGAGGCACTGGAACAAGTTGCTCAGAGAACCTGTGGATGCCCCATCCCTGGACACATTCAAGGCCAGGCTGGATGGGGCCCTGGGCAGCCTGATAGAGTGGTTGGCAACCCTGTCCACAGCAGGAGGGTAGGAACTGGATGAGCTTTAAGTTCCCTTCTAACCCAAATCATTCTATGATTCTAAATGGAAATAAACTAAATCAAATTCCCCAAAGTAGGATCTCCTGCCTACATCAGTAACCAGTAAGTGATCTCCCTGTCCCATGAGCTCTCTTACTCTTGTTCTTCCTATTTGCCTGTCGGAATTCAAGGAGCATCCAGGTAACACTTAGTTTTAGGCAGTCCTGTGAGGAGCAGGGAGTTGGACTCAGTAATCCTTATGGGTCTCTTTCAACTCGAGATACTGTCTGTGATTATCTGGGGCAGCATCTGTGCAGTGCAATAATCAAACAGTAAAGCAGCAAAAGCCAGTCCCAGCTGCAGGAGAGGTTGTGAGCATCACAGGTTTCCACCTGAACACAGCTACAGAGTAAGCATTGCCTGCTATCCTGTTTTTGCTGGATCCAAATTAAGTAAGAAAAGGGAATCAGCTGCAAATCTGATTTTTTACACAGCCGTGGGAGAGCAGGGTCCTGGGGACAGAGGTGACACACTGGCCCCCACCACTGTGAAGGGCAGGGGCAGCATGGGCTGTCCACAGGTAACCCAGCAAGCTGGCAGCTGGAATAAATCCCCACTAATGAGAGCTGGGGACAGCAGAGCTGAGGGCCAGCACACAAATAACAGGGCCAGGAGGATGTGTCCTTTACCACAGGTTTTGTGATTCATCCACTGGGATTTTGCACTTTGCAGAAAAAATTACTAGTTTGTCCAAATTCTGACATTGCAGCAGAGGCACCAAATTAGAGGTGGCTTTGGCAGCCAAAGTGGGGAATGATGCTGCTCCCCCAGGAAGGAGAGAGGGGACCAAGGACAGAGACATGTCCCAGGGGAACTCAGCCATCACCCCCATCTCCAGGGACCCCCAAAGCTCATGGGGCCCAAATGCTCCTTGCACCTCCCCAGGTGGTTGGGGTCCCAGGGGAGCAGGAACAGTCAGCAAGGATGGGGCAGACCAGGCAGATGCTGCTGCTCCCTTCCTCAGCTCTGCCTGTTCTGGTCTTTGTCCTCAGGGAAACAGGATCAGACACCAAGAAGAACAGCAGTAATTTCTCCAGGATATATTGACTAATTTTTTCTCTTTCCACCCCCAAAAAGACAGTTATTGCCATCCTTAACACCATCCAGACAGGGGCCAAACAAGGTTAGAAAAGCTCCCTTTGCTTAAAAGGAACTGGGATAAGGGGGTGGTGTTAAAATAAATCACCTCAGACTTCTCGTTTCAAGCTTTTAAACTGATTTTCCTTCCTTTTCTATATTTCCAGTGAAAGACTAAATATATTTTTGAAAACTAATTGTTTGTGGTTACAGACAGTTTTTCACTGGCTGCTTAACTTGACCCACAGATTCATCCCTCACCTGCTGCCACAGCCATGGGACAAGAGATGCTCCCCAGCTTGGGGACAAACCAGAGGACTGGGATAAAAAGCTGCAACTACAACAGTGAGCCTCATACCCACAGTCACTGCCATCAGGAAAATAAATATAACACCTGTATGGCAGCAGCAATGCACAGCCACATCCCGGGCAGGATGGAGTGCTGTGGGGTGAAGAGCAACAAGGTTCCCAGGAGTGGTAAAGGTACAGACAAATTTTGGGCCAAAACTAGCTAATTTAAGCCTTTATAAATAAAAAAATATTAGTGTGACATTTGGAATTATTGAAGAGTTTGCCTGAATACAAACAGAGGCTCGTGCAATGTTATTGCCCACCAGGGATGCCAAGGCTTGAAGAAAAGCTTCAGCTTTTACAGGTAGCGCTCAGCGTCGAGAGGTGATTTATGGCCAGCTCGCAGGAGGGAAAGCTCTGTCCCTGTACAGCCTGTTTGCTGCGCAGCTCTAATTATATATTACGCTGAACTGCCCTTGCTACACACTTGAAGGGCAGAGGAAATGAAAAGCCATATCACATTTTTCTGACATTGCCCATCTTTTACGTTGCACCAACACCACGTCAGACCCACGTTGCTGGGGCATCTGTGCTGCACTGGGAAGCTCAAGTGTTCTTACAGATCAAATTGACCCATGACAGGTAACGTCTCCTGCTTTGCCACATTGGTTAAATAAAGCACATCGTCACAGGGACACAGATATGTCTGGCCTCTTGTGGGCAGAGGAAGATGCTGAAGCAGAATGCAGCCCTGGCTCAGATTCTTGCTGGGTGCAAGAGGGTGGGCAGGGTGGGATGTCCTCAGGCCAGCTCTGGAGCCTGGGCTTCCAGCACTTGCTTATTGTGCTGGTTTCACCTGGCTAGCACTGCACTAGCAGCCAAATGCAGACACTCACACACTCCACCCTCCCCAGAGGATAGGGGAGAGAATTGGGGGGCAAGGGTAAAGAGACTCCTAGGGCAAGATAAGAACAATTCAATAATTGATATTAAATAAAAAAAAAAAAAGATAAAATATGCAAATAAGTGATTAATCACTCACCACCCACTGACCAAGCCTGACCCATTCCCAGATAATGATCCCGGAGGAGCAACAATCCCAAACCAAAACTGCAGTCCCTGAATAGTGAGAGCCTGAGAGAAAGCCAGAGAGAACAAGAGAAGAAGAGCCCCTCATGAATGTCCTGCCCATGGGGGACAGGAGATGGAATAGCCCATTGGAGAGCCAAATGCCAGTTTAGCTGATTAATTTAAATATTCCTCACCCCCCTAGATCTTGCACTTGAAGACCAGCAAAACACAAAGTCCTTCGACTTCCAGTGACAATTGAAAACATTGGGATGTTATCAATGTTTGGTCTCCTAACAAATCCCAGCTGAACCCAAACCCCAGTGCTGTTCCAGCTGCTAAAAAGAAACCAGCTCTGGTCCAGCCAAAACCAGGACACTTATGAACACATTACGGTGGTTTCTGCAGAAATACCTGCAAATTCCTGGGCAAACCCATCTGCAGAGGTGGGTTTCCTGGTGGCCTCTCCAAGGCTGGCTGGCAGTGCATTGAGTGCCCATGGAGGAATGCTCTGCATTGTTTGTTTCCTGGGACTACCTTACGGTTTCAGCGTCTCAGCTGCAGAAATATCAAATCCCTCATGGAGCTGCAATGAGAAATTCTACAATATCATTACCAGACATCTTCAGCAAGCCATGCTTCAGAAGGCACGTCTTTGTCAGGGCCACTTTTTGAGCCAGCACTGGTGATGTTCAGTGCTGAGGATGCGGCATCTGGCTTGTTCCTCACCCTGTGGTAATTTGTCTCAATCAGACACAGAGGAGAAAAATAAAGATCTGAAGGAAGAACACCACAATCTATTCAAACTACAGGAGAACATATTGGGAAAGAGCTTGAGGTAATGACCTTAAAGATTGATTCTCTTAACCAACATTGTGATGGGCTGCAAATTAAAGCTAGAGGGATGGGAAGAAGGCTGCAATTATCAGGATATTGTGAAGCTGAGGGGAAATATGAAGTGGCAGAGAAAAACTTAATTATAATTAGAGATGGTGTTCCAGATTCTGATTTCAGTGACACTATGTAAATTCAAAATAATTCCAGAGGAACAAGCTGTATGTCCTCAGAGGTACCCCAGCATCCCTGGCTGGCTCACAGGTGTCTTTGGGACACAACAGGGAAAGGAGAATGCATTTCCTAGTTGCTTCCTAGAGTCTAGATAACATCAATGGTAGCTGGAAAAACTCAGAGTTCAACAGTTTTCCGATAGAAATTCGTAATTTGTCAAAACTGGGAAATTCCATGGAGATGTTGATCAAGTTCAGCTGGAAACAGGCCAGGCCGAGACTGCCCTTAAAACAGATTCCTGTGGCTCCAATGGCCTGTAAGGCCAAGGCAGAACTTCTTGCCTCTCCAGGGAGAGAAATACAGTATTTTTCCATGTCATAACAAATCTAAAATACAGAAAAACCCCTGAGGGCACAGATGCCTTCAGACATTTCTGCTCTCAGAGCAGCTCCCTATAGGAAGCACATCTGACAGCACCTACACATGACACAGCCCTTTGACAAGTGATACAAACCCCAAGTTAAAATTGCTCATCAAGTGATGTTAGGGGGCAAATACAGCCGATTCCAGCCCAAACATAGCTCCAGACTGTACAAATCACCCAGAGCTAAAAGAGAAGGATATCTAAGGGTCCAGGAGCAGGATCTGTGGAAGAGGGGATGGGAGATGCAGGCTCAGTGTGAAATCCTCCTGCCTTTGAAGTCAACAGGAGTTTAGCCTTTGACTTCAGTGGGATGAGGATTTCACAGGTGTCTATAAACAGATCTGAAGCAGCTCTTCAGGGGAGTGTGGACAACACAGGCTGTATCCTGGTTTCACCCCAGAGAGATGGGCAGTGGCATTTGAGGGTGGCAGGCAAGAGTCAGACCCACGTCCAAACAGCTCATACATTCACATCCCAGCACAGCACACAGTCACTACCCACAACTGAGCTGGGTGCTTCTGGTGTTTTGCCATAACCAAGGATCCTGTTTAAGGTGCAGGTTTTCCATCTCCATTTAACATCAAGGATCCCTCAAACCTGTGTGGAGGGCAACAGCCTGCCCCAGGAGCAGGAACCAACCCCCAGGGGTGCTCAGCACTGTTTGCAGCACTGAAATTGCTCAGCTATGAGCAATGGACTAAAGTCAGAGCAGAAGGTCTGACTAAGGGCAGATGGGACTGCAGATGGGCAGCACAATGTCCCTAGGTCCATGAGTAAGCACGTGTGTTGCTGTGGGGAGCCTGTGAGCTGCCCACAGACTGATTTGGGTGGGAAGGGACCTTAAA
>NW_010322709.1:0-9261 GCF_000700745.2 Antrostomus carolinensis
TCTCTGATCCTGCTGCTGGTTGCAATGGCACCCACCCGCCCACCTCCACTCGGGCGTCCGCGCGTCCCTGTGTGTGGTGGGTCAGTTACTCCCCTTTCCTACAGGAATTCCTCAGCAGAGCAAAACCTCCCACTTACCTGAAATTCAACAGGCTTGGGATTTTCCTTATTCATTTGGAAGAAGGAAAGGGGCATGAATTCCTGCAGTTCCAACAGTATTTTAAATTACTATTTAAAGAAAATAGGAGAAATACAGCACAGAGGAATTGATTTTACTGGAAAAGTAAATAAAATACTTTCTGAAATACAACTGATCAACCAAAAGGTCATTTTTTTCTCCCACCCCTAAGTGCTGAAAATACCAAAGTCACTAACTGATGGTCAAAGGCGTAGAATTTACAATCCAGTTTCAAAGCAAACCACAGAAATCTTCATTCTGGAGTAACAGCCAAGAGAAGCATTTAAGCCTGAACTTCCATTTATAATATACAATTAAACCTTTTTTGGTAATTCTATTGACTGAAATGTTGGGTTTTTTTTTTTTTTAAATACTGGAAGAGGAAAGGATTAATAAAACTCAAGTGTGAAAAAGCAGCACATACTTCACTCACTAGATATTTTTAAATGTGCAATAGTATTAACTTAAATGAAACTGACATGGAAAAATAACGATTTTAAGTGAAAATTGCTACACCTTCCGTGATAAAAATAGATATCACATGACACTGGCTTTTACTGTTAGTAAAAATGGAGTCCTGCTAACATGCTTTTTGATTTAACACCTTCAGCTTCATTTAATTACCTACTTCACGCTGCTGCTTTTATAAGAAGCAAGTATTCACACATTCTTGTTTATGCCATACATTTTGTGCCAAAAAAATTTAAAAAAATACAGATATATATAAAAAAGGAAGCTATTTCATATTTGGATACGTGATGCTGCCGGCACTTCATGCTGTTGTTTAAATATCCAGAACAGCGTGATTCAGGCAGTGGCTCCAGAGCACAGGCTGCCTGTCAGGGCCCCAGAATTTCAATTAATAACTGGAACAGCACGTTCAGGTGGGTTTAGATGTCCTTGGGTATATGCTGCACGCATCACCAGGCCATCTGTTGTCCCTGCTCATGGCAATGGGGTTGGAACTAGATGATCTTTAAGGTCCCTCCCAACTCAAACCATCCTATGAGTCTATGATTTGCTGTATGACAAGGCAGAGCCTTTTCTTCTACTACCAGATGTAAGAACATCTGAAGCTGCATCTAAACATGGGACCATTAGAAGTCTCACTCAATGGCACAGCCCAGGGAGGTCTTGGGGAGGGGACTCTGCATCGGGGCACATGGTCCTTCTGCCGCGCGATGGGAGGGCGAGGACAGCACATCCCCTCTGCTTGGCTGATGGGCAGCATCATGAATTGGGAGGAGAGGACGAGATGCCATCTACCTTCAACCCTGCTCCTGTCAGAAGTGATCCTCTACCAGTCCTGGACCGCCTGGCCTTAGCCCCATGGGAGGAGGGACAACTGGAATGCTCTTCCAATTGAAGAGGTGGGAGGTCTTTGGACTCCCATCACTGAAAGACATCATCATTTTCTCACTCTTGGTTTTTGCCACATTTATGACTGATATTGAATTTTTCCTATGGGAACCTAGAAAGTAATCACTCCTCCAGGCAGTCCCACAAATTTTGGTGCTGCAGGGAGAGAGATTGATCTGGCACCAAAACCGAACGTGAGGAGCCAAGCCAAGCAGAATAAAGCTGTAAGGCACGTGGTCCCAAAGGCTTCATGAAATGAGAAAGCAAATATCCATATGCAGCTTCATCCCAAACACCCACGCTGGTACAATAATGTGAATTCCAATGCTCCTGACCTGACCTTCCTCAACCTTCTATACAGCTAAACTTTGAAAAGCTGCACACCAGGGTCTTTTGAGTGAGTTCAAACAGCAAAAGAGAAAAAGAACATTCAGAATTATAAAATACAATTTAAAATTTAAAATTGCACTTCAGAGTTTTTTTCAGTTATCATGAGAAAATATGGAATCAGAAAATTTTAAACCAAGGGAACTCTTCGACTGAAGAATCTCCCTGAATTAAATATGATCTGCTAAGGGTTTCTGTTACTCCTGAAATAACTAAAGCACAAACCAGACAAACAAAAACATGGAACAAAAAATTGTTAGCTGCTATTCAGTGTGGAATATATTGAATTCTTCTTGAACTAAACCATTTGATAACCAAAAAAACCTGCATAAAAATCAAACTAATAAATATATGGTTTGGTAGAATATGCTCATGAGCACAATGATCACAAAGTATTTTAATGTCAACCCAGGTTTAGATTCAAGGAGGGAAAATAATATCCAAAACATTCTTTTCCATTCAAAATTAATTTGGCAATGCTTCTTCAGCCCTCAATTAGACTCTTACCAGAGAATTGTCATGACTCATAGTCTAATAACCTCTTGTAGCTTTCTTTCAAAACAATATATTAAACCCAGGAGTTCTTAACACTGTATATATGCAAGTTGGGGAAAAAAAAAAAAAGCCCAAGTATCTAAAATAATTAGTTGCCTTTATTAGTATCTTGTTATAAACGAAAGAAATCAGACATCCACAGCATAGTGTGGATGATGATTTCAGAAACTGAGGAAGAAAAAGCTATTTGCAATGTTATCTTGCTTTTGTTTATTGGAACGACTGAGCCAAGCTGCTGCTTTCGCTCGGTTGCACGGAGCTCCTGTGCCCTATTTTTCTTTTAAAGTACCACGTTTCTGAGCCGCTTCTGCAAACGACAGACTGTGAGGTGCCTCCCAATTGCTCATTCCCTGGTTGCAGAACAAATATTTAAAAGCTGGTAAAATATATCAGTGAAAAATATACCAGTGAAGCCCAACATACATAAAAACCACAGTAGTAAGATGGGAAGTCCATCAGAGAAAGTATTATTCTAAATTCACACATCTCTTTAGGGTTCTCAAGCTTCATAAGATACACCTAGCATTGAAAATGCCTTCAAGGGATTAAAACTGTCACCATACAAAGGAGGACAACTGGTTAATGAACAGGAATATTGCCAAGTCTAAACCTTAGGCCAGCCTTGTTAGTCAAAACTTTGCAAGGAGTCAAAAATAGCAAGGCCTTGTAACAGAAGATAAGAAGAAAAAAACCAAAAAACCTTAGTTCACATTTTTTTTCCCCCCTTCACATATAAAACTTGAACTCAAGAACACCAGCAGTTGGGATCGTTTTATCCCTGCGTGTTTCTTTCTAGTTCTCTAGGAAGAGATGTTCCCTAACACGTAATCCTCTGCTTTAAAGTCACTGTAATTTTCTTGTGGCAAATCAAAGGTTGCAGTGTCACGGAACAGATCAGAAATATTTTGAGAAGACGTTAACTACTACCGAGCAATGAACACGTGCATATTAGTCTAATGCTCCATAGTGATAGTTCTGAAGTGAGTACTGAATAAGGATCATTCTTTCCCCAGTAAAATTAAACACATCATCTCCCTTGTGCCTGAGGGTGAAATACACCTGCAACAGCCTCCACCTGATTTTACAGAGATGGTGTGGTAAAGATCTACATTCCCAGGAGGAGAGCAAATCCCAACCATACGTTAGGGACACAAAAATGGGTTTGTCAAGAGAAGCACCACAAAAAAAGACAGAACAAGCAAAGTCACAGTGGATGCTTGACACAGTCAGGCAGCCCAAGCCCACCTTCCTCACTGCAGGACACCAGCACAAAAAACCAAACACATCTCTCCAAACACACGACACCTGTAATTTAGATCACATAATAAAGATGAGAATGGTAACTATTTTAGTACTGGAAATCATTATTCTACCTCTAGATCCCAGAAGAGATTAATCATGATACAAATAGATGGAAGGAAGCAGCAGATGGTTCTGATGGCTGTGACATCTCACCCACCCATCTCCAACGTTCACCGGTGCAAAGGTTGCTACTCAACTTCTCCAGCATAACTTCCTCCCAAGGGGCAGAGGAGGGGCAGGCGCTGATCTCTTCTCTCTGGCCACCAACGAATGCCAGGAGCAGAGGACATGGCAGGAAGATGTGGCAGGGGAGGGTGAGGTTGGCCATGAGGAAAAGGTTCTTGAGGCAGAGGGTGGTGGAGCACTGGAACAGGCTCCCCAGGGAGGTGCTCATGGCACCAAGCCTGACAAGATTCCAGCAGCATTTGGCCAAGGCCCTGAGGGACATGGTGTGAATGTTGGGCTTGTCCTGTGCAGGGACAGGAGTTGGACTGGATGATCCTTGTGGGTCCCTTCCAACTCACAATATCCTATGGTTCAATGATCACAGATTACAGAAGTAAAGGAGAAAAACAGATCCATTAAACCCAGTGAACTGCCAGACTCCCAGCAGTTCATCAGTTCTCATGACAGGACCATTACTGATCTGCCACCTGGGCCAAGCACAACATTTCTACCTCCTAACGTCTGAGATAAAATAACCTGCTACAGGGGATGCTTCTTGTCCTCCCACTATGGAAGCCATCAAGGAAAAAGAGCACCTGCTGAAGCATATTCCTTCAAGGAATCTCAGCCTGTTGAGTAAGAAAAAAACCCTCCTGTGTTATTTCCAACCTAGCCAAGTACATTCATTTTATTCCCAGGTCCAGTTAATTTGACAGGTACGATATTAAACCAAAAATCCTGCAAGGTTTTAACTGAAAAGGTCAGTACATTACGCAACCAGGTTTTATGGACAGCAAAAAACCTCCCTCTATGTACAGAAACTGTATCTTTAGATAATTTATCAGTGTGCATTCATCTCTTTTATTTAAAATCTATTTTATTTTAAGAGCAAACTCCTGGGCACACGAGTTAATTTTGAAAACTAGCTCCTAAGAAAGTTAAATGCTTTGACAGTTTTTATCCTCAGTCTACACATGGCAAATAGTGGTGGAGGGTTTTCTATACAGAAAAATATTTGGCACTAAAGAAAAACAAAATTACTCCCATTTGAAGGGTTATTTCATATAACCTCTAAATAAAATTATTTTGTTGTTCAAGTTGCATGTCTGGACTCTTAAACTTTCTAAATAAGTAAGCACAGACTCCTACAGGACATGGATTAATAGGAAAAGTAGCGCCAATTCCTTTTAATCAAAGCTTTTCCTACTGTTCAGACTCTTGAAACAACACATCCCTTCTCCTCCTAAAATATAATTGCATTTCAAACGCTTTCTTCAGCACAATATTCTATTTGGAAATGTAAACCAGTTACCATCTTCCATAACAACACATATTGAGTAAATATTTTAATGATCAGTGCCCCAGTTATAAGTGTAATCTTTCAAAGCCATGTCTACTACTAATCTCTTTGAACGTGGGATTAATGCAGGTTTGAACACTGTACCTGTGCAGGGGTTTTGGAAAATGAAACAATGATTTTCAAGTTTTTTATGCTTGATATTACTTGATAGTCTAAAAAAACTGCATGGCGTCCCTGGATTTTCTGGAGTTTTCCACCCAGAATCTTTGTCACCCTTCTGGACTATTGTAATATTGGACATTTTTAAGATTATTCAGCTGTGCAGGGTGCTGGGTCACTTTGCCTAGACCATGCTTTTGCCAAGAATGGTTGGACCAGATGACCTTTGAAGTCCCTTCCAACCTTCTATGGCTGGATTCTATGGGATATTTCCCATATGGGATATGGATTCTATGGGATATTCATAGGGATTCTATTATTTTATTTTCCTGTGTTGTGAAAACCACACCTCCATCCATCAGTAGCTTGGGATGGATTTGAAATAAGAGGTTTTGCACTTGCACCTCATTTGGCAGATGCAAGATAACTGGTCAATCATATAAGTACAAAGAGTCTATTTTCATATATTTATTAAAAACCATAAGTGGTTCTGTGTCTATATGCCTGTATAAAGCTTAGCAGATTATGAAAATTAAGCAAAATCTCAATAATCTAAAATACAATTTTATTTTGGCTTTGGGTTCCTTGTCAGTAAGAATAACTCTCCGGCAGCTGAAGCTTGTACTACATTTTTAAGGTTTACAGTTACTCAAAAGTTGCTTCAGTTCATAAGCACTTGAGTGTTTGCACACTATTGATGGATAGTCACATACGTAGCTGAAGTTAATTCTAAGGAGCAGTATAGATCTGACAGGTACTGCTATGACAACCACGGAGCAGAACAGCCTACATTTCCCTGGAAGCTCCAAAAATAAACACTCCAGCAACAGTCAAAAAAAGGTACATGTTTACCAGATGTATTTCCCTGATCCTTTTTCCTCTTCTTTGCAAGATTTTTGTTTTGTTTTTCATATAGAAAATTCATTAAGATTCTGGACTGGGTTTTCAGGAGGAAAGACACCTCCACCCACCTGAAAAGCCAACGCAGCACTAGTGGGGAGCAGGTATCAGCTGCCAGGTTCCCTCCGCAAGGCAAGATAGATTTCCTCTGGAAAAAAAGAATTACGTAGGCAGAAGAAACCTCATTCTCACTGAGAAGCATCTCATCCCTTTTTCTCCAACTTCAAAAGGCAAAATAACCAGGTATTTTATGTAAATGTGGACATTAGACACACACACAAAAAAATATAGAACAGAAAACATCAAATTCATTTTTCAGAGGCAACTCAGCTTCCAATGGAACAGTTGCAGATGAAAGCAGTAACTACAAATTAATATATCACAAGGTCTATCAAAGGAACGGATCGTCTCAAATGCCAAAAGTAAGACCAAAGATTAAATTATATTCATTTATAAAAAAAGTAGAGAGGAACTGTTTTCATGTTCTGAGTTATGTGTTTAAAAGGAACTCAAGTTTAGCTTGTCAGCTTATGACAAAAGTTAAAAACAATTTCTAAAACATTTCTGAATCACTTCTAAACATGATTTAGAAGGGGAAAATATACAGAATACAAAATCCCTGCCTGGTTTTTGTTGGGTTTTGGGGTTTTTTTTAAACTACTTTTACAGTTAAAAATCCTTGAGAGTGTTTTCCTTCAGAAGATGCCTGGAATGAAGAATCTTTCTCCGAAGCATTCCCCATCCCTATCATGAACACAAGAAAACCTCCTGACTCTTTGCAACTATTAAATCCAGCTACCGGAGTTTATCACCGAGACCTGTGTGACAGAAATACCACGGTGGCTGAAGATCATTCCTAAATTTCATTATCAAGCATCTGGTGGATTGCTACAAAGCTGCTGCTGCAGTAGCTGTCAACACAGCTGATAAAAACACTTCCCTTTAATCCACTGATATTATATCTTTACCTTAACAGGAATCAACTTCCTGAAAATGTGAACACATAGAAACCTTAACACAGATGTAATTTAAAGGTGCCCAAGTATCTTCAACAGAATTATTAGCAAATTCCAACATTTTAAAACTACAAGGTGTATTTTTTTTTTTAAAGTTGTCTTAGCTCATCCTTATTTTAGGCACCGTGATCACAAATATATTTAGTAACCACTCGCCAGGAGTTTACCAGGCTTAAAAATTCCTGTTGAATAAGAAAACCCAACAGATTAAAAACTCTATAAATTTAAAAAAGACATAATTCTAATGTAGTCCAACATGGAGAAATAGCACTGAGTGATTGATACCCACAGAAACATGGCACGGGCAGGTGGTGAAACAGCAAAAGGCACCGGATCCCCTGCCCAGACCCAACTTGGGTGGCTGAGCATAGCAACGGGGCTCTGGCAAAGCTCAGGGCCAGGCTTTACTAAACCAACCCTGCAGATCCCGCTCACTGCAGGGGGTTTGGACTAGATGACCTCTGAAGGTCCCTTCCAACCCAAACCATTCGATGATCCTACAGCCGTGCTGTTACCTGCCATTGCGAAGTTCACCTCCAAGTCCCAGCCCAGCATCCACCATCCCACCCACTGTGACGGAGCTCAGATGACTCTCTAGACATCATCTAGTTCATTCCCCTCCTCCCTAAATTATAAACCAGCATCTCAACAGAAGCTTGTCAAAATATTTTTAAACACCTCTGCTGCTGGAGACTTCCCAACAACCCACCACAGCACTCATTATTTCCCCCAGGCTCAAACTTAAACGTTTCTTACCATGGTTTATGACCGATATTTCTGCTGCAATCCAACCTGGCTACTCCCATCTGCTCTGCTGCCAAATTTTCTGTATCTGAAAACCATGTCCTCTCTTTCTGCCCCTCTGTCTTCTCTCTTCTTTAGATTTACTCAAAAGCAATGGCCATTTCAAGACAATATATGAGTGAAGATTTAATTATTAAATACTATTTGGATATTCTTTACAATCAACCACTCCTAGAAGAACTGTGCCGGAGATATTGGCCTTTTAGGCATCAGCTTTTTGGTTTAAACACCATCTCTTGCTCTTCTCCTAGAAGAAGCTGTTTCAATTGTAACATGCTATGGTCTATTATTCATCTTTATCATCCTTCCATCAATGATTTTTTCCATCTCTGCTACTTGGATATTGTTGTTTACTGTAAAACAGCAGCTGATTCGGACCGAAATTTGACAGTGAAATGAAAAGTCACAGCATCAGTTAGAATTTTCTTTTACCCTCTCTGACAGCTTATGTTGCCCAGCACCTGATGAACCAACAACTGCCACTACTGTGTCCTCCCACATCCGATCAGGAGTCAACAAACCAATGCTGCCTTGAAGACACTGGTGGCAAACCAAAGGATTACAGGAAACTGATGATATTCAAAAACTTTAGATTCTTAATTACCAAAATGCTTTGCTAAAACAACAGACTCTGTTTTTAATTAAATTAGAGAAGTAATTAAATAAGAGTATTAAGTGGCACATCTAAGAAGATAAAAGTAACAATTATCTCATTAGATATGAAGATTTTTGTGTTCCTTTCAGCACGATAGGTGGTAACACAGCGTGACTCTGTGTGTTCCTGAAACAAAGGCACGCTGAGCATGGGAAGTCATCCTGTGCACGGAGCAGCACACTGCAGGGACAGGAAAGAGAGAGTACCCCAAAGTTTGGAGGCACTGTACCAAAAACATGCATGGAAAGCATACAGACTGAGAGTCATTATTAATGAGTGTGTATATATTTACGTATATAGGGATCCTACTAGTAAAGTAAGGGTGAAAGAAGCGTAGCACTACATTTCAACTAAACATGTAATTGCAAATATTCCCTGTAATACAGACGTTCACACACATATCTCCATTTTCTACTCTGCTTTCATGAGACCTCATCTGCAGTGCTGTATTCAGTCCTGGGGCCACCAACAGCAGAAGGACA